>NW_026652294.1:5492564-5530024 GCF_009828535.3 Hylobates moloch
ATATATCTATATATAAAAATATATATGTATATATCTATATATAAAAAATATATATGTATACATCTATATATACCTATATATGTGTGTGTACGTATATAGTGTGTGTGGTCTTGTTTTTTTTAAGGTACTTAGATAACTAAATGTTTTTGCATTTAAAGTGCAAGAAAGATGTACCCAGAACTGTTGTTAGTGGCCACCTCTGGGTAATATGATGGGGTAAGATGAAAGGAGAACTTTAAAATATATATGCTTTGAGCTGACAAGTGCCTGTAGTTCCAACTACTTAGGAGGCCGAGGCGGTAACATGCTATCACTGCACCTGTTAATAGTCACTGTACTCTAGCCTGGACAACAGAGCAAGACTCTGTCTCTAAAGGATAAAATATATATATGCTTTGAAAATCAAATTGATAATGGAATGTCTACATTAAATTAAAATTATACACCTATTCAAAATGTTAGTAAAGCATGCTTTAATGCACAAAACTGCTTCATACTAATGTTTTTAAAAAGCCTCATGTTATTTTATAATAAAATAGATGTAAATGACCCAGCAATTCTACTCCTAATTATATATTCAAAAGAACTAAAAATAGATAATCAGACAAATACAGTCTCCGACTTAACGATGCTTTAACTTGATTTTTTGACTTTATAGTAGTGCCAGTGATACACATTCAGTACAGCATTCAGTAATTTAAATGAGTTATTCAACATATCCATTTATTATAAAATAGGCTTCATGCTAGATGATTTTGCCTAACTGTAGGCTAATGTAATGTTTTGATCTTGTTTAAGGTAGACAAGGTTAAGCTGGGATGTTTGGGAGGTTAGGTGTATTAAATGCATTTTTGACTTGCTTATGATGGTTTTATCAGGATGTAACTCCCATCATAAATCAAGAAGCATCTGTGCTTGTACATAAATGTTCGTGGCAGCTGTGCTCACAATAGCTAATAGATGGAAGCAACCCAAGTATCCATGCATTCGATGAATGAACAAAATGTGGTATATTCATACAATGGAATATTATTCAGCCACAAGAAGGAATGAAGTAGTAACACATACTTTAACATGGATGAATCTTTACAACATTGTGTTAATTGAAGGAAGCCAGATACAACAGGTCACATATTGTAAAATTCCATTTATATTAAATATTCACACTAGGTCAATCTATAGAGACAGAAAGCAGATTGCCAGAGACTGGCGAGACAGTGGATGGGAGGTGACTATTGGGATACTAGGTTTTCTTTTGGAATGATGAAATGTTTTGTAACTAGGTAGAGGTGATGGTTGCGTAATATTGTGAATGCACTAAATGCCACTGAACTACACATTTTTAAACGGTTAACTTTATGTTTTGTAAATTTTGTCTCAGTACGTAAGAATACATCTAAAGATACCAATTCTAAATATAAGTAAATATATTCGTGTTTATATTGGCTGTGTTAAAAAAGTCCACAGTGATCTGCTTCATCTTTCCACACTGTGTGTTTGTATCCCATTTTTAATTTAATTCAGCATCAAATGAATACTCATTTTTGCATCTTTACCAGAATCTGTGCTATGCTCAACTGTCTAGAAATGAATAAATTCTAAAAACATAAACTGCTTTTCAGCAGTTTATTGTAGAGAGAGAGAGACTGATATGCCAACAAGTGATTCCACACCCCTGCGTTAAATACAAATCAGAAAATATATGTGAAGTGATGGATTCTGCAGGAGGAATTGAGGAAAGACAAGCAGGAGTTCCTCATTCTTTTGTTTAATATGCAACTATTGAACATCCTTTACCTGCCAGGCTTCTTACCTGATATAGTTATGTAAATACTCCTGTTGGGTTTTACTACTTGAATTTCATTGCTTTATGGAGCACTTTAACTACATAACATAATTAAATAACAAAAACGAAATGACTGCCATAACAAGGGTTAGAAATAAGCATGACTACTCTACGGATGTAAATAATTCACCGGATGGGAGGAAAAGCACCTGTGTGCCAAGACACGGCTACAAGTGTTCAGCAGAGGCTAGACATCAGCCAAGACAGTGTCCAGGGGGGTTTGAGAGCATTGGGTAGTCAGGCGAATCCTTAAGTGGAGACCAGTTAAGCTTCCACTGTACAGTGACATTATTTCCCTTTTTGTTTGTTGTTTTTGTAGTACCAAACCCTGCTGCAGCTGCAATTCCTCGAACACCCCTCAGCCCAAGTCCTATGAAAACCCCTCCTGCAGCAGCTGTGTCCCCTATGCAGGTAAGTGCCTGGAACCACAGGAGGCTCTTAGGGCCTCAGAACCTGAAAGTTGAGGCCTTTTCTTCACCGTCATTTACACCTGTATTAGTTGGGTAAATGACTACCTCAGCAGGGATGTATCTAGAATTTGTTCCCTAAAATACTGTAAATGTCTTTAATAGGGATAAATTATATAAGTGTAAATTGTGTTATTCTGATAGACTCTAATAATGATAGCTAACAACAATTGAACACTTGCTGTGTTCTACACTGTTCTGAATGCTTTATAATGTTAACTCATTTAATCCTTACAACTCTTGGGTATTAGGTACTATTCTTATCTGTATTTTTCACATGTGGTAACTGAGGCCCAGAAAGGTTAAGTAACTTGCCGAGGTTCATGCAATTAAGTGGTAGAGTGGGGGTTCAGAGCTAGGCTGTCTGGATTCAGTGACTTTAGTCACCACACTAAGACACAGAGGTGTCTCTTGAGTAGAATATGTGGTTGCCATGTCTCAGCCTTTACTGCATAGCAAATCACTTCAGAACTTAGTGGCTTGAAAGAACAGTTTTATTAGTTTTCACATTTCTCTGAGTTGACTAGGCAATTCTTTACTGGCTTTCCTGGGCTCATTCCTGCAGTTGAATTCACAGAGAGGGTGGGATGGGGCCTGGGCTCAGCAGGATTCCTGGGCCGCTTTCTTCATGTTATTTGTCTTCTCAGGCTCCTTCACAGCATGGTTATCTCCAGCTCTAAGAGACTGAAAATGGAAGTTAGCAAAGCCTCTGAAGACCTAAGCTTGGCATTTGGACAGTGACACTTCTGTCCTGCTATTTTAATCCAAGCAAGTCACAGGGCAGCTTTGATTCAGAGTGGAAGGCATGCACAAAGCATGAATTGGCCAACATGGTTAAAACCCTGTCTCTACTAAAAATACAAAAATTAGCTGGGTGTGGTGGTCCACACCTGTAATCCTGGCTACTTGGAGGCTGAGGCATGAGAATCACTTGAACTCAGGAGGTGGAGGTTGCAGTGAGCTGAAATCATGCCACTTCATTCCAGCCTGGGCAACAGAGTGAGACTCTGTCTCAAAAAAAAAAAAAAAAAGTCATTAAATTGGTGGAACAGTATTCCCTTCTATGATTCAGTGCACAAGGCATGAATTCAGAGAAGTGTGATTCATGAGGACTGTTTTGTAACAGGTTCGGCACAGGTCATTATTGATACATTAGAAACAAGTTTTAAAAGTTGCTCCTCCGTGCCATTGTGGAATGCAGATGAGAAGCGGGGCAGAGGGCTATTCAGTAGTGCTCAAGAGGCCGCTCATTGTGCATTTTATTCAGCCGCTTTTGGACAGTGTAGTTGAGGCAGAGTATTTCCACATAGGTGAGAGTAGCCAAAGGAAACATTGCCTAAATGCCATTATCCTGTGATAAAGGATAGTCCTGGCTGCACCTCTTCCCTAAAATAATGGTGTTGGGGAGCATTTTCATTTCGAGTTGAGACATTTGTGCTGTGTTTACTAGTGTGCTCCCTCTGCAGTTATATTGTGAGTTTGTGGCTTTGCATTTGCATGTATATACAAGATGTTATGTCTTTTTTTTCCGAAACAGGGTCTCACTCTGTCACCTAGGTTGGAGTGGAGTGTAGTTGCATGATCTTGGCTCACTGCACAACCTCTGCCTCCCAGGCCCAACCGGTCCTCCCACCTCAGCCTCCCAAGTAGCTGGGACCACAGACGTGCACCACCATGCCCGGCTATTTTCTGTGTTTTTGGTAAAGACAGAGTTCTGCCACGTTGCCCAGGCTGGTCTTGCTCCTGAGCTCAGGCAGTCCACCTGCCTGGTCCTCCCAAAGTGCTGGGATTACAGGCATGAGCCACCACGCCTGACATTATGTTGTAATTTAAAAAGAAGGGAAGGGAATACTGTTCCACCAATTTAATGACCTATTTTTTTTTTTTTTTTTTGAGACAGAGTCTCACTCTGTTGCCCAGGCTGGAATGAAGTGGCATGATTTTGGCTCACTGCAACCTCCACCTCCTGGGTTCAAGTGATTCTCATGCCTCAGCCTCCAAGTAGCCAGGATTACAGGTATGCACCACCACACCCAGCTAATTTTTGTATTTTTATTAGAGACAGTGTTTTAACCATGTTGGCCAAGCTGGTCTCAAATTCCTGACCTCAAGCAATCTGCCCTCTTCAGCCTTCCAAAGTGCTGGGATTACAGGCGTGAGCCACCGTGTGCAGCTGATGTAATGCTTTTTTGTGTGCTCCCTATTAATCAAACTTCATCTAAAATTCTGAAAATACAGATAAAAGCAAAATAAAGATGCCAAATGTAATAAACTTCAAATAAGATAAGTGGTGTTTATCAGTTGACGTTTAATGTAAGAGGCATCACTTTGTAAATCTTTGTAAAGATAGGAGGTGAAAAATATTTTTGTAAGTTGCAAAAAACTAATACTTACGAGCTACATTCAGTAGCTTTTTAGTACATGATTAGTTAGTACAGTGCTTCTCAAACCTAATCGTATATAAAAATCATGTGGAGAGTTTTTAAACACGTAAAATTCCCAGACCTCATCCTGGTAAACCATAATCTCTGGGGACTGGGGCCCAAGATTGGGATTGTTAGTTTTTCAAAACTCCCTGGGTAGGAATTCTACTCCTAGCTATGTGGGAGTAACAGGCTGGATTATTCTGCCATCACAAACAACTATTAATAGAAAGATGGACAAAATATAAGAAGCAATTATTTTCAGACATTGTACGTAACTGTGATCCCTGAACAAAAATTTTAAAATGAGATAAGTCCTACTGTGGCCCACAGTCTTTTCCTGGAGGCAGTTTCCAGGTGGTGGTACAGAGAAGATGAACCTACATGGAGCAGGGAAGAGAAAACCAATTGGATCTGAGTAGACTCAAATCAACATTGAAGGAGAAGGCAACTGCTCGAATTTGCAGGGCAGATACTGGGAGGAGGGAGCTGCATAGAGAAAGGAGTATAGAAATCTGCGTAGGCATCCCTTTGAGTCTTTGCCTGAATACCAACCTGCACCTGCATTGGGTGAAACCCCACAAGGATAATTTTCCAGGAACAACCCCTCAAGAATAATTTTCCAGGAACAATTTCCAGGAACAGGGAGCTATCAGGCAAACACTTCTGGTAGCTCACCTAGGGCAGGAAATCATTTGAGTTCCCACCAGCTGCTGTGGAGACACCTCTTTGAATAGATGGCATTCATTACAGACTCCTAAAGGACCACACCTATCATAGAACTAAATACCCTCAGAGAAAATAGTATTCTAGATCTGCCGTAAAAGATCTTTAAAAATAAGATGCAGAAGGACCAAGGAGATCCTTTAGTAGCTATAGTAGGCAGCCTCTAAAATGTTCCCCAGCGATCCCCAATCTGTAGTAGTTGCTCCTTGTGTAATTTGCTCTTGTTGAGTGTTGGCTGCAGCTCGTGATTTGCTTCCAGTGACTATGGCAAAGCAAAAGAAGTGGTGGGATAAGGTTATCACTGCTAAAATAGTTAGAAAAAGCTTTGCTTCTGCCTTGAATGCTCCTCTTGCTATCACTTAGAGCCACCTACTCCAGGGAATCCCAGTTCCCATGTTGTGAGTCAGCCCTGCAGAGAGGCCCACATTAGGAAGTGTGGGAACAGATCTTCTGAAGCTTGCCAGCAGCCATGTAGATGAGCTTGGAAGCAGATCTTTGATCCTCGTGATAACTGCAGCCCTGCTGACAACTTGATTGCCTCCTTGTGCTAGACCTTGAGCCAGAGGCACTCCGCTAACCTTTCTGACCCACAGAAACTATGAGATCATAAATGGATTGTTTTAAGCCACTAAAGATTTGAAGTAATTTGTCATGCAGCATAGGTAACTAATACAGTAGCGTACTTATTTGCCAAAGTAATAATTTTTAAAGGAATACAGCAAAATATAAGACTCCATAGTGTAAAATACATAATCTGGCATGTAATAAAAAATTACTAGACAATGAAGAAGCAGGAAAATGTCACCTATAACCAGGGGAAAAATCAGTCAATAGATGCAGACCTAGAACGGATAGAAATGATAGGATTAGCATGCAGTGATGTAAATATGATCTCTGCTTAAGTATGTGAAGGGAAGCATGCACAGATGAAGAGAGAAGTGAAAGATATGAAAAAGAATAGAGGAGGCCAGGTGCGGTGGCTCACGCCTGTAATCCCATCACTTTGGGAGGCTGAGGCAGGTGCATCACCTGAGGTCAGGAGTTCAAGACCAGCCTGGCCAACATGGCGAAACCCCGTCTCTACTAAAACTACAAAAAAATTAGCCAGGCATGGTGGTGTGTGCCTGTAATCCCAGCTACTCAGGAGGCTGAGGCAGGAGAATCGCTTGAACCCAGGAGGCGGAGGTTGCCATGAGCTGAGATTGTGCCATTGCACTCCAGCCTGGGCGACAGAGCAGGACTCCGTCTCAAAAAAAAAAAAAAAAAATAGAGGAAAAGATCAGTATGTTTGAGGACATAGCAGTAGAATCTGTCCATAGTGAGTAACAGGTAAAAAGACTGGGGGAAAAATGAACTGAACCCCTGACTTGTGGGATGAAATTAAGTGGTCCTACATACCTGAAATTGGAGCCCAAGAAAAAAAGGTGGGTCGGGGGGCAGAGTGGGAAGTGTGTCTGAAAAAAACATTTGAAGAAATAGCCTGGGCTCAGTGGCTCACGCCTGTAATCCCAGCACTTTGGGAGGCCGATGTGGGCAGATCACCTGAGCTCAGGAGTTTGAAACCAGCCTGGGCAACATGGCGAAACCCTGTCTCTACTAAAAATACAAAAAATTAGACAGGCATGGTGGTGTGTGCCTGTAGTCCCAGCTACTTGGGAGGCTGAGGCAGGAGAATCACTTGAACCCAGGAGGCAGAGGTTGCAGTGAGCCAAGGTCACGCCACTTCATTCCAGCCTGGGCGACAGAACTAGACTCCAGCTCAAAAAAAAAAAAAGCAAAACAGCCATTTTCTTGTCTTCTGACTTGCACAGTTTCTAACTAGAAGTCTGTGATCATTCTCACCTGCCTGTCCTTAAGAGTTTCTTATCACTGTTTTTCAGCAATGCCTTAATGGGCATGGGGATGAGGGTGTTTGTATATTTATACATGCTTATCTTGCTTTAGCTTCCTGATTTTCTTGGATCTGTGAGTATGTAATTTCCATCAAATTTGGATGGATTTTGGCTATTATTTCCTCAAAAAAAAAAAAAAAAAAAAAAATTATTTTTTAAGATGGAGTCTCCCTGTGTCGCCCAGGCTGGAGTACAGTGGTGCGACCTCAGCTCACTGCAACCTCTGCCTCCTGGGTTCAAGTGATTCTCCTGCCTCAGCCTCCTGAGTAGCTGGGACTACAGGTGCGTGCCATGGCGCCCAGCTAATTTTTGTATTTTTAGTAGAGATGGGGTTTCTCCATGTTGCCCAGGCTGGTCTCAAATTCCTGGACTCAGGTGATTCACCTTCCTCGGCCTCCCAAATTGAGCCACTGTGCCCAGCCCAAAATGGCATCTTCAAATGCTGAAAGAAAAACCCTGTCAACTTAGAATTCTGTGTATTTAAAAAAAAAAAAGTAAAATTAAAATTTTTTAGGCAAACAAAAGCTGAGGGAATTCATTATCCACAGACAGTTGGGGGAAAGTGAATGAGGAGTATATGGGACTTTGCTGTTCTATCTTTACAACTTCCTGGGAATCCATAATTATTTCAGAATAAAAGTTTAAAATAAGAAGGCTTCCCACATAGAAAACTCCAGGCCCAGGTGGTTTTACTAATGAATTGAATCAATCCTTTGTGGAAGAAATAATTCCAATTGTATATAGTCTTTCAGAAAACAGAAGAGTAAAAGGACTTTCCAGTTCATTTTAGGAAGCTAGCATTACCTGATAGCAAAACCAGACAAAGACATTGCAAAAAAAGAAAACAGCTAGCCAATATTCCTCATGATTATAGATGGTATAGATGCAGTATAAAAGCACACATTAACAAAACTGAATCCAGCAATATATAAAAACGATAATCCATCATTACCAGGTGTGATGTGTCCCAAGGGTGCAAGGTTAAAATTTACCTCAACACAATAAAAGAGGAAAAAAAAAATTATTTAAAACAAACATTAAGCTCAACGTCTTTAGAAAACTATTTGACAAAATTTTACATCCATTCATAGTAAAACTCTTTAGCAAACTAGAAATAGAAGGAGACCTGTGGGAACTCCACAGCTAACATCATACTTAATCTGGAGACTGAATGCTTTCCCACCAGGATCAGGAGCAAGGTGAGGATACCCACTCTCACCACTTTTGTTCAGCATTTTGCTGGAGCTCTTACCTGTGCAACTGCATAAGACCAAAAAAAAAAAAAAAAAAAAGAAAGCATACAAGTTTGGAAAGGGTAAAGTAAAACTGTCATTATTTGCAGATAACATGATCATTTATGTAGAAAATCCTAAGGAGTCCACACAAAAGCTTTTTGAGTCGAGCATTGTCAAGGTTTACACGAGGTCCTGTACAAAAGTTATTTGTTTTTCTGTATATTAGCATGAATAATTGGAGATTGAAATACTTAGCAATAAATATAATGAAATGTATGCACAACCTGTGCAATGAAAACAATAAAATATTGCTGAGAAAAATTGAATAAATAGAAAGTGATGTCATTTATAGATTGGAAGACTCAATATTGTTAATATCTTGTAGTCTTTTAAATTGGTCTGTAGATTCAACACAATACCAATTAAAAGAGCAGTGCTCTTTGGGTAGAAATTGACATGGTAGTATTAAATTCATATGGAAATGCAAGATCCCTGAATATTCAAAACATTGTTGGGGTCGGGGGGTGCAGGTGGAGGACAAATTTGGAGGACTTGTACTACCTGATTTCAACATTAGATCAGTAGAACAGAGAGTTCAGAAGTAGGCCAGTTGATTTTCTACAAAGATACCAAAGTAATTCAATCGGTAAGGAATAGTCTTTTGAAAAAAAGATTCTGAAGTGACTAGATAACTGTATAGAAAAAAAAATAACCTCAGCCCGTACCTTATGAAATACACAAAAATTGAAATGGACTGTCGACCTAAATGTGAAAGCTAAAACTACATTTTTTACATGAGAACATGAGAGAAAATCTTCATGACCTTTAAGACTGCAAAGATTTATTAAGATGTAAAACATGAACTATAAAAGCAAGTTGATAAATTAGGCATCAAAACTTAAAACTTCTCTGAAAGACGTTAAGAAAATACAAAAGCAAGCTACAGACTGGGGAGAATATATTCATAATACATTTACATTCAGTAAGAAGACAAACAACCCAATAAATAATGGGCTAAGATTTGAGAAGATCCTTCCAGGAGAAGAATACAAATGGCCAATGGTACATGAAAAGATGATCAACATCATTAGTCATCAGGAAAATGGAAATTAAATCCACAATGAGATCCTATTCTGTATTCTTCCAAATGGCCAAAATCTAAAAGGCTGATGATCTTAAGTGTGGTAGGGATGTGAAGAAGCTGGACCTTGTCCACATTTCTAATGGGAATATGAAATAAATAGAAGTTAGCCAGATAAAAAGGGCTGGGTGAAAGCTGTGGGAATGAAGCACAAGAAAAGCATAGACAAGCAACGTGGTCTGCATGATAGTAAATAAGTAGGTTGGTGGTGTTTGAGCATCATGTAGAGGTGGCAGGAAAGCTGAGGGGTTTTAAGTGTTCATGGTGGATTCTTTTTTTTTTTTTTTTTTGAGATGGAGTCTTGCACTGTTGCCCGGGCTGGAGTGCAGTGGCGCGATCTCGGCTCACTGCAACCTCCACCTCCTGGCTTCAAGTGATTCTCCTGCCTCAGCCTCCCAAGTAGCTGGGATTACAGGCGCCCACCACCACACCCAGCTAATTTTTTGTATTTTTAGTTGAGACGGGGTTCCACTTTATTGGCCAGGCTGGTCTCAAACTCCTGACCTCGTGATCCGCCCACCTTGGCCTCCCAAAGTGCTGGGATTACAGGCATGAGCCACCGTGCCTGGCCGTGGTGGATTCTTCTGGCTGCTTGCATATACAGAAGTCTGGAGATGAGGATGCCAGTGACAAGCCATTGCTGTAGTGCTACACTGAGATGACAGGCTGTACTGGGCAGTTGTAGTAGCATTAGCAAGCGGGTGGCAGAATTGAGATCTATTTGAACCAGGACTTGAATGGTCAGTACAATTACAAAAGGAGCACATCTGCATTTCATTTGGGAACATGTTTTTATATTTACTGAATTGGTTTGTGATACTTTACAGATTCTCTTCCAACAAAATAATGAAACCACATTCAGAATACCAGTGGTTGCCAGAGGTCAGTGATAGGGGGTTGGGGATGGGAAGAGGGGTGTGACTGTAAAAGGGCCCCAGGAAGGATCCTTATGGTGATGGAAATGTTCTTTATCTTGACTGTATCAATAATATATAAATGACTATATAAGATATGACTATCAATATTTAGCTAATGTCAAAATCCTGCTGGTGGTATTTTACTGTAGGTTTGTAAGATATTACCGTTGGGGGAAACTGAGTAAAGAGTACATAGGATCTCTCTGTATTCTTAAAACTGCGTATGAGTCTATAATTACCCCATAATAAAAAGTCTAATTTTTAAAAAAAGTATATTGATCACAGTCCATGCCCATAAGGTGTGTTGCAACCTTACTATAGCAGTATGGAAAGAATTAATACAGATTTATAACTAAATATCTACTCTCTGCAGCATTTACTTTGTGAGTCCCAACAGTCAATTTAACTTTGATATTGTTTATCTTATGATTTCAGAGACATTCCATAAGTGGACCAATCTCAACATCCAAACCCCTGACAGCCCTGTCAGATAAGAGACCAAACTATGGGGAAATCCCTGTTCAAGGTACGTGTAATATGCCATAGCATTTCACCTTTTTTTCGATTTTTGAATTGTTCTGGCTTCTTTGGCAAACTAAGTATTTTCTTTGCTCTTGATACTATTTCAGTCAATCTGGTATACCTTTGTATCAGAAGTTCACTAGTAAATATATCTAAATTACAAGTGGGGAAAGTAGTTGTTAACGAATGCATCTTTCCTGACAGCTGTCATAATGGGTAATAGAGAGTGTACACCATTGCTAGGCACTGTTTTCACAGTTCCTCATGGCATATGTATTATTGTCATCCTCATTTTACAGATACCAAAAATGAGGCTTAAAGAAGTTAACTAATTCAATTCAGGTTAATACGGTTACTGAGCAGTAGCCCAGGGCAGCCTGACTTCAGAGCCCATTCGTTAAATCTCTGGGCTGAGTTTTGTTACCCTGAGAGAGCTGAGACTCTGGAAGATGAGGGTCAGCAACTCTTTGGAGCCCTTGGGAGGAACTTGCTGTTTTCACACAGCCATTTTTTTTTTTTTTAAGCTGGAGTATCACTCTGTCTCCCAGGCTGGAGTGTAGTGGCGCAATCTTGGCTCACTGCAACCTCTGCCTCCCGGGTTCAAGCGATTCTCCCACCTCAGCCTCCCGAGTAGCTGGGACTACAGGCGCACACCACCACGCCCAGATAATTTTTGTATTTTTAGTAGAGACAGGGTTTCACCATGTTGGCCATACTGGTCTCAGACTCTTGACCTCAGGTGATCCACCCACCTCAGCCTCCCTAAGTGATGGGATTATAGGCGCAAGCTACCGCACCTGGCCTTCCACGTAGTTTTTTATGGTAGAGCTGGCACCAGAACCCAAGTATCCCACCTTTCGAGGTTGAGGCTCCCTCTCTTACCCCACACTGCCTCTTCATGCGAGGTACTGAAGTGCATTGGAAAGATGAACTGCAGCATTGGGGTGTGGTGCTGGGAAAAGCAGTGCTTCATTTGGGGTGGGTGTGGGAATGTTCCCAAGTGTCCCCTCAGGGCCTGAAGGCTCTTCTTAGCTGATGCAGGCCAGTTACTTCCATGAGTCAGGAATTCTTGGTTGTGCAGGTTAGGCTGTGTATGTTAGACTAGAAGGTTTCAACAGGTTTTGGGTCAGAAGTAAGCAGACTTGTGAAAAGTATTCAATTAAGGAACCCAAAAGACTGGCTATGTGGGCTCTATGTAGTACCAGTGCCTGAAGAGTTCAATTTAGTGGTGGAACTGGCCCTATACCTGTCAGTCTTCAGTGTTCTAATAAGCTGGTTGTGTACACATTTAGGGGCAATGGAGCACAAGATGGTGCTGCTGCTACCTTCCTGGCACAAAGACTTGCCTTCTGCCCTGCTTCTTGGCTTCTGGTTCATTTGTCAGTCATGACCTAAGCTCTTTTCTCCCCTCAGAAGGTTTTGCTAAGGGAACAAATAGTGGAAGGTTTAAAGTTTTCTTAACCCAAATGCTCTGCATCTCTCCTTCCTCTCTTTGCATCCCGCCTCCCAGATGAACCCACAAAGGATTTACATATGTGTGCAGTGCAGAGATCTTGGCCTCGCCATCATGGCCTGGCTGTTAACTGCAGCCTTTTTGGTGCTGTCTCCTCATCTGTAAATTGATAGTGAACACCCAGCTCACTGGGTTCCTGGGCTCTTAACACCTGCAGCTGCTGAAATTTGCAAGGACTGCCGTGTCCCCAGCCCAGCCAGTTCAGTCCTAATCTGATGTGACCCGTCAGCAGCATTTGGCACTGTTGAGCGCTCTGTCTTCTAGGACATTCTTTTTGGTTTCCCTAATACCACACTCCTGTGCCTTCTGTCAGACTTCTTCTTCTCCCTCTCCTGTGTGGCATTTCTCCTTTTTTTTTCTTTGTTTTTTTGAGAGGGAGTCTCACTCTGTCTGCAGTGGCACGATATCAACTTACTGCAACTTCTGCCTCCTGGGTTTAAGTGATTCTCCTGCCTCAGCCTCCCAAGTAGCTGGGATTACAGGCGTGGAGCACCCCACCCGGCTGATTTTTGTATTTTTAGTAGAGACAGGGTTTTGTCATGTTGGCCAGGCTCTTCTCGAACTCCTGACCTCAGGGTGATCTGCCAGCCTTGGCCTCCCAAAGTGCTGGGATTACAGGTGTGAGCCACCGTATCCGGCCTGGCTTTTCTCTTCTTCCTGACCTGTACGTGGAGGTGTGGCCCAGAGCTCAACACAGGGCCTTTGTTCTTTGTCCTCAGTTTCTTTGTTATTGTATCCTGTCTCATGACTTTAAATACTATTTTTGTGCTGAGGACTGTCCGATTTGCATCTCTCGCCTGTTCTTCTCTGGACTCTAGGTTCATGTATCCAGTTGCCTACTTGACATCTCCCATTTTGATATTGAATATTCTCAGACAACGTCTCCAGGACAAGATTTCCCCCACTTTCCAAACTTGTTCTACATGTAATCTGCCTTCTCCATCTCCATTCATGGCAGTTTCATCCTTAGAAACCTTGGAGTCATCCTTAACTCCCTTCTTCATCTTAGACTTAGTTCAGTTGTTTAGGAAAGCCCATCGACTCTACTTTCAAAATATGTCCAGAATAAGAGCATTGCTCTTTACTGTCACCTCCCTGGTATAAGCCACAATCATCTCTCTGCTGGGTTCTGACAAAAGATTTCTAATCACCCTCATTGTCTGTTCTTGATACTGTAGCTTGAAAAACAGAAATTGAAACCTACTACTCTAGTCAAACCCTCTACATCTCCCCATTTCTTTTAGAGGAGGAGCCAGAGTTCTCTCAGGGGCCTCCAGACCCTCGCAGCCTGGCTTCAGTGTCCTCTCAAGCCTCTTCACTTTCTTGCTCACCCTGCCTCACCACATGGGCTTCCCTGCTGTCCCTGAGTACTTGGGCATGCTCCTGACTTAGACACTTTGGCGCTTTCTCTGCTGGAACCCTCTGCCTGGAACACTCTGCTGGATCGAACCTCCTCAGCAAGGCCCTAAGTACCATATTTAAAGGTGGAAACCACTCGTTCTTCCACACACCCCTTTCTCTGCTTGCTCTCCTCATCACTGGTCCCCTTCTAACATCCCATATGGTTTGTCTATAATTTTTATTTCTTTCTCTTATTTCCCTAAATTGTAAGGCCCATAAGGCAAGATTAGTGTCTGTTTTGTTCACTGAGGCATCCTCAGCACCTGTAGAAGTACTGGACTCTTGATAAAAAATTGTGAGATGAGTGAAAGAAAGAAGAGTTAAAGCTTGTAAAGTGCTTAGCGCCAATTCTATCCCATAGTAAATCTTTGCTGTTCAATTTTATTACTATATGTGTGAACTTTTTCTGAGTAGCACAGTGGCTGAGAATGATAGCTCTCATTGGCCCACAAGTCAAAGATTTTAGACACCTGAGTTGCCTGCAGGATTTTTGCTTAGCTGCCAGCAAATAACTAGAGCACCTACACAAGCTGTGTCCTAGGCATCTTTAAAAAGCTCTATGTGTTGAAGGCAGAGATGGAAACCAGGAATTCAGGAACATTTCCACTCTGCTGCTTGGTAGGTGTGCTCTAGTTCTGTCAATAGTCAGCCTTTTGACCTTCTTCAGTCTGCGTTAAGTGTGGTCAGAGCCAGTGCAAGTCTGCAGCAGCCTCTGAGAGTAAGTATAACCCTGTGCCAGTACCCTAAAGCTGTGAGTCCAGCCTGGGCACGGTAGTGTGGCTGCAAGCCAGAGAAAGCCCAGGAGGAGAGACCCCTGAGGGCACTGAGGTGATCCTGGGGCATCAGAGGACAGTGATGCTCTGTGTTCCAGGTGACCTCTGAGGAGAGTGGAGTGCTGCACTGAGAAATGGCTCAGGGTCTTCCCGTACCTCCTGAGCTCAGCTGAAGCCAACCCTCGAGGCCTTCTCCACTCTCCACTGCTGCTTTCCAGGCTTATCTTGATGGGGTCAGAGCAGGGCGAGGTTTACCAGAGGAAACCAGCACCAGTAGTGTGTCTCAAGCTTACCTGAGTCACTTGTTAAAATATAGAATCTTGGGCCTCCCCTCAGATCTAGTGATGCAGACTCAGAAGCTTGGATATGCCATTTTCACAAGCACCCTAAGTGACTCTTAGGAATAAGTGAATTTGGAATATTATTGGGCAAAGACTACCGTTTAATTATTTCTGTTACCCTGGCTTTTGTGGGTGGAGAATGGGTGTGGAAAGTCTGTAGGCCAAGGTTATTGAAAACACAGATTAAATGCATTAAGATTCTATTCCTGGCTCTTATTTTATTATCATCTGGTGATGCATCGAACGGTAGTGCCAGCGGCATGGGGGTACATGCCGTCAGTCTGCGTAAAAGCTGGTCTCATTCTCCACTTCAGTCTGTTGTCATGCCTTAGTGGAGCCTGGTTGAGATATTGCAAATACAGGAGAAAGGAAACACACTTAGGTGAATCTATATCACAGTAGCTGATACTGTGATCTTTTATCTTAAACAGTCATTCAAGAAAGGAACCACTCAGAAAACTAAGAACAACTAAATGATTTGTGGCCATAAAAAGCCACTGTGGTTTTCCAAATTGTGATGAGAGTAGGATTTCTGAGCTCTGTCTTGAACTGCTTTTCTTCCTTGGTTGTCTTATTTACTTAGGGATGAATTTAAAAATACAGTGTGTAATTTTCGTTTTAAAAATTTCAGTGTCTTCATTATTGAAGTTTAAAAAGATGCTGCCTCTTGGAGAATGGCGTGAACCTGGGAGGCAGAGCTTGCAGTGAGCCGAGATTGTGCCACTGTACTCCAGCCTAGGGAATAGAGCGAGACTCTGTCTCAAAAAAAAAAAAAAAAAAAAAAAAAGATGCTGCCTCTTGCTCTGCAATAGTTTTTTTAAAAATCTGTTATCCTTTAGCATCATGCACTTGCAGGAAAATGTTTCATACCAGAGAAATCTTACTATAAATGCACTCAATCAAATGTTCTTTTGTTGGTTTTACCAGCAGTTGAATTAAATGGCTAGGGTCATGACTGGTGCCACCTTAGTGAATCTTTGTAGATAGTATATGAATTAGCATTTGTGCCCTAAGCTGAGAAGCACAGATTCTGCTGCCAAGTACATGGATACAGGTAGTTGAAAAGTACACAGTGACCAGATGAGCTCCAGAATGTTAAGCATAAACCTCAGCTGGCTGGTGTAAATGGTTGAGAAGCCTGGGCTTGCCCAGTGTCAGTGTGACCCTGTCACCATGTCTCTCAGCTCAGGCATATAGATATCTTAAGAAGTTGGTTAGTCCAAGTGTAGTTGTGTTCTGTAAGGAAATTCATACCATTATTACCTGTCTAAATTGTGTTACTTGAGGCTACAGATTTTTATAAACTGAATATTTTGAAAAAAAAAAAAAAGATTTATGTTAAGGGTACATACCATAAATTTGTATGAAGTTAGGAGGTTTTACTGGAAAGCCAAACCTTCTGTTTAAAAAGTTCACAGAATTTTCTTTTTTACTCTAAATCAGATTCTGCCTCAGCTTTAGATCTAGCCTTAGGCCATGAAAGTCCCAGGATAAAATAAGATAGAAATCCTACCCTCCTGCACTTTACAGTCTAATTGGATATTTAGTCACCCCCCCTTCTTCTTCCTCTTCCCTGTGGTTCTTGATAAAAATCAGACCTTATTTTTATCAATCTCAGCTCTTATTTTCTCCCCAACATATTATGATGAAAATTTTCAAACATACAGAAAAGTTGCAAGAAGTTGTGCCGTGAATTATCCACTTACAGCCTAGATTCTGTGACATTCTTTTATATTTGCTGTATCACAAAGTAAGTTATAATCACTACCCTTCAGCATGCATATCAGTATTTATGGTGTTCTGTCTCTCTGTGTGTTTCCTTTTGAAATAAGTTTAGACTTAACAAAAATATTAGAGTTCCCTTCCCCCAGCTTTCCTTATAGGAGCATCCTACATAACTGTAGAACAGTTATAAAAAGTAAGAAATTAATATCAGTAAAATATTATTAACTAACCTACAGAATTTATTTGAATTTTACCAGTTTTTCCACTAATGTCCTTTCTTAATTCTAGAATCAAATCGAGGCTCCCACTTTCTATTTAGTTGTCTTATCTCATTAGTCCCCACCAGTCTGCAGCTGCTTCTCACTCTTTCCCTGTCTCACATGACCTCAACACTTTTGAAGAATACTTGTCCGTTATTTTGCAGAATGTCTCTCAGGATGGGCTTGTCTGATATTTTCTTCTGATTTAAGTTGAGTTCATGGGTTTTTTTTGATTCATGGGTTTTTTTTCGTTTTTTGTTTGTTTGTTTTGTTTTTTGAGTTTTTTGAGATAAGGTCTCACTGCGACCTCCGCCTCCTGGGTTCAACTCTTGTGCTTTAGCCTCCCGAGTAGCTGGGATTACAGGCGCGTACCACCACACTCAGCTAATTTTTTTGTATTTTTTGGTAGAGATGGAGTTTCACCATATTGGCCAGGCTAGTCTTGAACTCCTGACCTCAAGTGATCCACCCACCTCGGCCTCCCACAGTGCTAGCATTACAGGCATGAGCCACCATGCCCAGCCTGACTTTATATTTTAATGGAAGGGATACTGCAGAGGTGATGTGTCCTTTTCAAGTTATTTTATCAGGGGTACATGAGATTGACATGTCTTGTTACTTCTGATGTTAAATTAACTTTGTTCACTTGGTTAGGTGATTGGCTGCTAGGAATTAGTAAATATCTTTGTGTTAGTCCATTCTTGGATTGCTATAAAGAAATATATTAAGGCCGGGCACGGTGGCTCACGCTTGTAATCCCAGCACTTTGGGAGGCCGAGGCTGGCGGATCACGAGGTCAGGAGATCGAGACCACAGTGAAACCCCGTCTCTACTAAAAATACAAAAAAATTAGCCGGGCGTGGTGGCGGGCGCCTGTAGTCCCAGCTACTCGGAGAGGCTGAGGCAGGAGAATGGCGTGAACCCGGGAGGCGGAGCTTGCAGTGAGCCGAGATTGCGCCACTGCACTCCAGCCTGGGTGACAGAGCGAGACTCCGTCTCAAAAAAAAAAAAAAAAAAAAAGAAATATATTAGTCTGGGTAATTTATAAAGAAAAGAGGTTTAATTGGCTTACAGTTATGCAGGCTGTATAGGAGGCATGGTGCCAGCATCTGCTCAGCTTCTGGTGAGGCCTCAGGAAGCTTACAGTCATGGTGGAAGGCAAATCAATAGCAGGCATGTCACATGAAGAAAGGGGGAGCATGAGAGAGAGGAGAGAGGTGCCACACACTTTTAAACAACCAGATCTCACAAGGACAGCACCAAGCCATTCATGAGGGATCTGCTCTTATGACCCAGGTACCTCCTACCAGGCCCACCTGCAACACTGGGGCTTACATTTGAGCATGAGATTTGGAGGGGACAGACACCTAGACTGTATCAGTTTTGTTCCTTCTTAAACTTTCTCTCACTGATTTCAGCATTTATTTATGCATTTTGCCCATGACAGTTATTACTGTGGTGTTTCAGTGGTGGTTTTCTATTTCCTCATTCCATCTGTAAGGAATTATTTATATGTATTATTCTATTGACATCATTCATTTGTATTAGTATAGACTCATGGATATTCTTTGGATTATAATCTACTACCATTTTTATTTGTTTTGTTGTCAGGTTATTCCATCAGTGGCTATTGAGAGATCTTTCACATTGACTCCTTGCTCTTTCAATGCACCTTCCCTCCACCCCTGAAGTACTTTCTGGCACCACAAGATGCTCCAGCCTCATCTTGGTTTTTTTTCCTGCACCAGCCCTGGAGTCAACCATTTCTCTAAGGAGTTCTGGTTACTTTTTTTTTTTTTTTGAGACCGAGTCTCACCCTGTCGCTGGAGTGCAATGGTGTGATCTCGGCACTCTGCAACCTGCGCCCCCAGGTTCAAGTGATTCTCCTGTCTCAGCCTCTCAAGTAGCTGGTATTACAGGTGCACGCCACCACGCCTGGCTAATTTTTTTGTATCTTTAGTAGAGACGGCGTTTCACCATGTTGGCCATCTCTTGACCTTGTGATTCACCCATGTCGGCCTCCCATAGTGCTGGGATTACAGGCGTGAGCCACTGCACCTGGCCAAGTTCTGGTTACTTTTATTAGAGAATAGTATTTAGAAACCAAGATCCAGGCCAGGCGCGGTGGCTTATGCCTGTAATCCCAGCACTTTGGGAGGCCGAGGTGGGTGGATCACGAGGTCAAGAGATCCAGACCATCCTGGCGAACATGGTGAAACCCTGTCTCTACTAAAAATACAAAATTAATTAGCTGAGCGTGGTGGTGTGCGCCTGTAGTCCCAGCTACTCAGGAGGCTGAGGCATGAGAATTGCTTGAACCTGGGAGGCAGAGGTTGCAGTGAGCCAGGATTGTGCCACTGCACTCCAGCTTGGCAACAGAGTGAGACTCCATCTCAAAAAAAAAAAAAAAAAAAAAAAGAAACCAAGATCCAGGTGCTAAATGTGCTCATTGCTACTGGGGTTTCACAGCCTTTAGTCCCTCTCTGGATAGAATTATGGAAATTGTACGTATATGTACCAGCCCATGTGTATACACTATCCTATCTGTCTGTGTACCTACCTATCTTATCTATCGAACTATCCACCCACCCACCTACCTACCTACCTATCTACCTATCTTATTTATCTGTCTGTCTGCCTATCTATCAAAAACTGCAAGTTTGTACTGATACCTGACTCCAAGCCATCACCAACGGGTTCGTTCCAGAATTTTCCCTTCCCTTACTTACAGCTTATTTGTTTTGGGGGCGAGAAACCTGGCTCTCATTATCTACAATATATTTATGTATTTGTTCAACCTTAATATACGTATACAAAGTTACTTAAGCCAGTTCCTTTTTCCCTACTCCCTTCAGTTGGTCTGTCATGGTTTCGTAATGCAGTCAGATTAATTTGTCATAGTCTGCATTCTGTTCTCCTCTCCTTCTCTCCCTCCCTCCCCCCAT
The DNA here is from genome assembly GCF_009828535.3 of Hylobates moloch. NCBI lineage: Eukaryota > Metazoa > Chordata > Mammalia > Primates > Hylobatidae > Hylobates > Hylobates moloch. Next base: position 5,512,692 of record NW_026652294.1, read on the forward strand.
TCTGTTTTTTTTTTTTTAATTTACATACAGTAAAATTTACACTATCTGGTATAAAGTTTTGTGGGTTTTGACAAACACGTAGCCATTTGTCTATCATCATAGTTACACAGTTCTGTACACAAGAGTTCCATCACCCCCAAAATTCCCTCATGCTGCCCTTTTATAGTCAACCCCTACCATACACCCCATTCCCTAGCAACCACTGATACGTTTTTCATCCCTATAGTTGTACCTTTTCTAGACTATCACATAAATCAAATCATACAGCATACAGCTTTTTTTTTTTTTAAGTCTGGCTTCTCTCACTTGGCAGCATCTTTTTATTTTGCTGTTATTGGGCAGAGTGTTTTATAAATAAATGTCAGTTAGATCTAGTTGGTTGTATTGTTCAAGTCTGGGTCTTCTGTATTTACTCATTTCTGTCTGCTCGTTTCTAGGAATTACTGAGAGAATAGTCTTGAACTCTGAAAGTCTAGTTGTGGATTTCTATTTCTCCTTTTAGTTCTATCAGTTTTTACCTCATGTATCTTAAAGTTCTGTTGGTAGATGCATACCCATTTGGGAATGTGTTATGTCTTCTTAGAGGACTAGCCCCTTTATTATTATTATATTTTTTAAATCTCTGATAATATCCCTTATTCTGAAGTCTTTCTTTTCTGATATTGACGTACCTACTCTAACCTTCTGTTAGTGCTTGCATGGTATATCTTTTTCCATCCTTTTAATTTATCTATGTCTTTAGATTTAAAGTAAGTTTCTTGTAGATAGTATATAGTTCAGTCTTTTTTATTCATTCTGACATTTTGTCTTTTAATTGGTGGATTTAGACCATTCTCGTTTAATATGATTATTATTATGGTTAGATTAAAATCTACCACCTTGTCGTGTTTGTATTTGACCCATCTATTCTGCTTCTTTTTCCTTTTTCTGCCTTCTTTTGGGTCCATTGACCATTTGTTATTACTTTGTTTTATCTCCCCTACTAACTTATTTGTATCCATTAAATTCTTTCAGTGGTTGCCTTAGGTTAAGGTTTGTCAGCCTTGCCCTTATTGGCCTCCACATAACTGTTGTGGGGGATTGTTTTGTACATTACAGGAAGTTTAGCAGTATCCCTGCTCTCTACCCACCAGAGTCCCAGTATCACCCCCATCTCCCCAGTTATGACAACCAAAAATGCCTCTAATTTTTGGTTGTCACAACTGGGGGAATAGGGGCGATACTCTAATAATCCCCTGGGGGGCAAATTTGCCCACAGTTGAAAATCAGAGATACAGTTTTCACAGTTTTATTTGTCTAATTTCAGCAGAGAGATGGAAGCTATAAGAGTAAATCAAGTAGGAAATCTTAGCCAATCTTGCATATTGTCTGCCTTTTCCCTTAGAGACTTTGTTTCACTTAATATCATGTTTTCAAGGTTCATCCATTTTGTGGCATGAAACAATTCCTTTTTAAGGCTGAGGCTGGAAACTGGCTCACACCTGTAATCCCAGCACTCAGGGAGGCCAAGGTAAGAAGATTGCTTGAGCCAAGAAGTTAAGACTAGCCTGAGCAACATAGTGAGACTTCATCTCTATAAAAATATAAAATGATATATTAATCCTAGTTATTTTAAATGCTCTATAGATAGTTCCAACATCCATACCACTTGGTTTTATTGATTACTTTGTGTCCTGGTATAGTGAGCTGGGTATGTTGGCTTTTTCTTGGCTTTTTGTATTTTACAATTCTTTATTGAAAACTAGACATCTTACATGGATAGTAGATTGATTTTATGCCTTGAAATGGACACCTCTTTTCTTCTACTTAGGTCTTTAAATGTGGGAGTTTGAGTTAATCTGCTCAGGAGCTGGGCTGGGTTTGAGGTTTGTTGTTGCTGTGATTACCCTCAGGGCAGAACAGGCTTCCAGTTTCTCCAGTAATACTTTGCGTTTAGACTGGGGAATAGTTTTCTAGAGGGCTTTTCTTAATGCCTGTTCCAATTTCAGTTTTAGGCTGTCGTTAGCATTTCATCTCAGACAGAGAGCCTGTCTTACCCTCTTACAATGCTTTCGGCTGAGCTTTCCTATTTATTCATTCACAGAGGGCATATTTTCCTTTATAATATTGGTCACATTTGTAATAGCCATGGACATAGGCCATCTTCAGGTAGGTTTCCATTTCTTTTGAGTATGGTTCATTTTCTTTTTTCTTTGTACATCTAGTAATTTTGAGTTGTGTCTTGGGTGTAAGGATCACATATTGTAGAGGTGATTTTTTTTGTTTTGTTTTGTTTTTTGAGGCAGGGTCTCACTCTGTCACCCAGGTTGGACTGCAGTAGTGTGATCCTCACTCACTGCAGTCTCGACTTCCTGGGCTCAAGCTGTCCTCCCACGTCAGTCCCCCAAGTAGCTAGGGCTACAGGTGTGTACCACCATGTCTGGCTAATGTTTTTGTAGAGATGGAGTCTTGCTGTGTTGCCCAGGCTGGTCTCAAACTCCTGGGCTCATGCTCCTTCTCCGGTGTCAGCTTCCTAGAGTATTGGGATTACAGGTAAGAACCACTGCGCCTGGCTGAGAGGCTTGATTCTATTATATTCCTCTGCAGAATATTGGTTTTTGTTTTAGCAAGCAGTTAACTTGGCTCACCTCAGACTCCAAACTCTCCCTCCAACTGAAATACCTGTTCAATTATTTTGTCCATAATTCAGCTCTTTGGAGCATGAGTACTTGTGGACTTCAGAAGTCAGTGAAGGATTTGGACAGAGTTTATATACAAACTGTTGGCTCTGTTTTCGTGGCTCTCCCTTTCTGGTATTTTCCCCACAGCCTCACTTTCCAGCTGCTATGATTGTCCCAGGATACGTCGTCTAGTTCTTCAAGACAGTAAGACTGGGTTTTCGACCAAATTTTAACTGCCCCACTTGGCCTCACTCAGCAAAAGCTTCTATTTTGAAATCTATTTACCTATAAATTTGATTTGGGAAACAATAAAGGGAAAACTACCTGTAACTATTTATTTCTACAATTAGAATTAACTAGCAGACCTAGTATGCCCATGTTACGTATCTGTCTGAAGTAATCAGAATGTATCTCTGTTTATGTTTATCTGTTTATCTGACCCCTGGATCTCCTCCTCTTGGACTTTGTCAGATGCTGTTAACCTTATGCTCTTGATGGTTTATTTCCTTCTCCTGTATCTTCCACTTTACCTTCTTCACCGGCTAGCTCCTTTCTGTCATTTAGAAATACATCTTTCCTTTGTTAAGAAAAAAAAAAAATCCTCCCTCTCTTGCCCACCAGCTACTATACTTTCTTCCTTACTCTTGCTCAGTTTCTCTCCACATCTTTCCTATCTCCCACTCCCTCCTCAGCACATTCTAATCTTACTTTTGTCCCCACCAGTGTATTAATTGCTCTGACCAAGATTACCAGTAACTTCCATGTCACCAAGTGCATTCCCACGCCATCACCTGTGTGCTTACAGTTTCGAAACAAAATATTCACGTCAGACTTTTCTTTTGCACTCTTTCTCTCATTGCCTGGTCCACATCTTTCCCTGGGTATCTCAAAGGGTTCTCAAATTAAATGTGTTCACATCTCTTCCTTCCATAATCCTCCTCACCTTTCTTACCTCTGTATGTGGTACCTCCTTCCTTTTTACCTTCATATCCATCTGTCGGCAAGTCTGTTGATTCTGCTGCATCAAAGAGCCCTTGAATCTGTGTACCTCACATACTCACTGGTACCACCCAAGTCCAAGTCACTATCATCTCTTACCTGCACACTCTAACTCATTGTCCTGTATAAACCGTTACCCCTCTCCAATCTGCTGCAGCCAGAAAAATGCTAACGTGGTAAAACCTCCATTGGCTCCCCTTTGCCAACTAGATAAAGTCCAAATGCCTTACCCTGGAGTTTGCCTGCGTGACTCACCCTTGCCTGAGCTGGCCCCTCTGGCCTACCTTTGAAGGCTTACCTCACTCTGTTCTTCCCCTCCCACTGAACATCACCACAGTGTCCTAGATTTCTTTGGCGGTATGCTAAGCACTCAGTTGGGAACACTCTTTTTCTTCTAAGCTCTCCTTTGCCTGCATAAAGACTATTAATTATCCTTCTAATCTCAACTTTGCTGTCATTTCCTGAGGAGGCCTTTCCTGTTCTCCCCTCAAGACCAGGTCACATTGCCCGCTGTGTTCCCAGAACCCCTGGTACTTGTTTTTTCTTAGCATCCCTCACTCGTAATGACTTTTTGAATGCTTGCTTCTACTCTAGACTCCAAGTTCCATGAGAGCAAGTTTCCTGTCTCCTTTCTTTTTTTCTCTGACCTTTGCACCAAGCCAAGTGCCTGGCAAGTAGTGGACACCTAAATGATTTTTGTTTAATGAATGGATTAAGACAAGAATAGCTTTACATGGCAATAGAATAGAATCTGTTACTGTAAACATAATATCTCCTGCCTGCTACGCTCAATTGTAATACACTAATCCTATTTCCTGAAGAGGGATAAACCGACAGTTTGACATGAACATTTAAGCCAGCCTACTTAGTAGAGTAGTAAATGGACCTGTGTTCTTACTGTGACAAGTGCCTCTGGGCAGATTTGATTCTCACAGTGGAAACACTTCATGAAATGGCAGCAGCCTGGATTGTGGCTGTTAAAATTTAACACAAATAATTTTTAGAAGAATAACCTATTTGGGTTCTCAGTGCGTTTTTGTGTATTTTCAGAAAGTAAGTGCGGGGCTATGACAGGGACAGTCTGTCAAATTGAGGCAGACTTGGATCCTTAACCACGCAGTAAGAAACAGATTCAGCCAGCGTTGGGCACATGTATCAGCAATACATTTCATGAACTTTTTTTTTTTTTTGCAATTGTGCTTATAGTGTGTATTGTAAAAGAGAAAATTAAGGTAACTTAGACAGTTTTCATGTAGGGAATGACCAGGGCTTATGCCTGTGTACATAGCAAGCACCTTGTTTTGATTTATTTGTCTTTTCAACCTTCGTTTTCACTTTCTTAACTTGCTGTGTTCTTCTTTGGGAGACTAAAATTTTTTAGGGAAATAACCACAGTGTCAAAATTATAGAATGGAAAATTTGATTAAATGTAAAACATTGATTTTTGTTTCCTACTATTTCCATGTTCTTTTGACTTTGTTTTGTCTGTCAGATTTTGTGCATAATATACTCTTCCTTTACGGATAAATGCCAACTGCCAACAGAGTTCAGAATTCTGTGATGCTTGCTTATGGGCTGTTTACACAGAGATGATGTTTGTTCAAGAACACTGTAGAGACTCTTAAGCTATATACATCCCATCTTTATTAAGCTCATCCTTCCACTCCCCTAGGCCTCCAAAGTAGTAAATAATTATAACCAAATGTTCCTCATACCCTTAGAAAATAAATTTTAGCCAGACTTGGTGGCTCATGCCTGTAATCCCAGCACTTTGGGAGGCCAAGATGGGAGGATTTCTTTAGCTTAGGAGTTCAAGATTAGCCTGGGCAAGATAGTGAGACCTCATCTCTGCAAAAAATTAGCCAGAAGTGATGGTGCATACCTATAGTCCAAGCCCTTCAAGAGGCTGAGGTGGAGGATCACTTGAGCCTGAGAAGTCAAGGTGGCAGTGAGCCAAGATCACACCAGTGCACTCTAGCCTGGGCAACAGAGCAAGGTCCTGTCTTAAAAATAAATAAATAAATAAATAAATAAATAAATAAATAAATAAATAAATAAATAAATAAAAACTAAAAAGAAGCTGGGTGAAATGGCTCACTCCTGTAATCCCAGCACTTTGGCCGACATGACAAAACCCTGTCTCTACTAAAAATACAAAAACAAGCCTGGTGTGGTGGCAGGGACCTGTAATCCCAGCTACTCAGGAGGCTGAGGCGGGAGAATTGCTTAAACCCAGGAGGCTCAAGAGTTTGAGACCAGCCTGGGCAACATGGTGAAACCTTGTCTCTACAAAAAATACAAAAATTAGTCAGGTGTGGTGGCTCACACCTGTAGTCCCAGCTACTTGGGAGGCTGAGGCAGGAGGATCACTTGAGCCTGGGAGGCAGAGGTTGCAGCAAGCCAAGATTGCACCACTGCACTTCAGCCTGGACAATAGAGAGAAACCCTGTTCCCCCCTCTCCCGCCCCCCCCCACAAAAAAAACAAAAAACGAGAGAGAGAAGAAGAGGAATAGGAAGGAGGAGGAAAAAGAAGAAGAGAAAAGAAAAGAAATTTTGGAGTGCAGAATATATGTTATCCTTAAGAGATAGCATGATATGCCATTACTTTTGACATCATTATATTTGTAGGAGGGATCATGTTTAAATTGTCAATTCTTAAAAAGGATTGGTGGACATTCATGGCTGAGAGTCTTCATTACATACAAGGTTTGGTGTTTTTCTTAGCCCAGTCACACACCAGACCCTGACCAGAAAGAACAATTCAGGTTGTCCTTGTGACTGCCTCCCTGTGTCCTGGTCTGAAGAGTCTTGTCGGGCTGTAGCCCTAGGTAAGAAGTATGCAGGAAGAGAGTCAGCAGGACAACTCTGGTCTGTGTTTGGCAGGTGCTGGTGGGGAAGCGGGTCCTGGGGAAGTGATGTTCAACTGAGACCTGAAGGATGATCAGGTTAGCCAGGATTAGGAGGGAATAGAGGAGGAGGCGAGGGGACAGCTGGTACCACTGCTCAAGGAACTAAAGGAACTCCCAAGACAGCTTGTGTTTAGAGAACAAGGGAGGAGTAGAACAAGGTGAGGCTGCAAATGGAGATGGTCGAAGCAATATCTGATTGTGTCCTTTCCTGAAGGCTCAAAAATGTTTGATGCTTCCTTGTTGCCCTCAGACTAAAGTCCACATGCCAGGTAATGAAGGTTTTCCTTAATCAGCCTCATCCTCCTTTAAAGCCCCTTTCCCTGCTGTCCTGTTTGTTTTCCACATACCCCATGTTTTAGCCATACTTAGCCTTTATTATTCTCTTAACTTGAATGTGTTTGTACCTTTCTCTGACTGTTGTCGGCTAAAATATAGTTCCCCGCCTCTTTTCAGTAAGGCCCAGCTTAATGTCATTGGTTTTTTCGAAGCCTACCCTGCTGCCTGAAATCAAAGAGAATGTCTTCTCCTCTGTGGTTTGATAATACTTTTGTCATTCTGTTACTCTAATTATCCCATCCTGACTTGTCTATGGTTGTATATATTAATATGTGTAGCTTCCACACTAACTGTAGGCACATGAAGGCAAAGCTTTTATTTAGTTTGTAGCTTAGACCTAGTTGCAGTAGAGAATCTTTGAATTTTGGTGGAATTGCATCAAACAGGTAAGTGGCAGCCTGGGATTCAGAAGTATTCGTCTGTGTGGGGCGTCTCATTCCTAGAGATAAAACATTGAATGGAATGTTCTACTGTGTTCTGTGTATACGTGAGTTGTTTTGGATTAACAGACTACGGGAAATTGTTGAAGTTCCCTGGATTGGGAAGAAGGATGAGCTTCAAGGCTGAAAGCAGTAAAACTCACCTTCTTTGTACCTTTATTACTTTAAAGTTCAGCATCAGATTTCTTTATTGGGATTCTTTCTACTTTGTACAGAGCATCTGTTAAGAACATCTTCAACCAGCCGGCCTGCTTCCCTCCCGAGAGTGCCTGCAATGGAAAGTGCCAAGACCCTCTCAGGTGATGACTTTCATCTGAATTTTTGTTTTATTTGTTGTTTTTTAGAGACAGGATCTCACTATGTTGTCCAGGCTGGTCTCAAACTATCCTCTCACTGGCCTCAAGCTATCCTCTCATCTTGGCCTCCCAAAGTGCTGGGATTACAGGTGTGAGCCACTGTGCCCGGCCTAGCTGTTCTTTAAATCAGTGAGAAGTCCTGTGCTCAGCTAAAATTCCATCCCAAAGCCTTTTTCTGTGTGTGTGTTCTTCAGATTCTTTCTCAATCTGTTTCCTCTATTTTGTATAAAGTTCTGAGAGGTTTTTCATCCAGTTTCCTAGCACACCACTTAAAAGAAACTACTGATTTAAGGACTATAAAGAACTGACATTGAACGAAAAAAACATAATTATAAAATGATGCTAGAAATATATAAGCATGTCATTTGAAGATCATATAACAGGAGAAAATGTTTGTGCCCTCTGGATCTTTAAGGGCATTGCTTTACTAATGCAGAGTTACATTCTGCTTGTGGTTATCCTGAAATCATTGAGAAAATTTTAGCCAATAAAGTGGGGGGTGGGGGTGGGGGTGGGGGTGGGACTGGGGGCGGCAGTTTTTAGTAATCAGGGGAAAACAATTACTGACATGTAACATTGATTGCATTAAATCAGCCCAGGAATGATAGAGTTAATGGCTCCTGCAGATCCACCTTCTTCTGAGGTGAGAAAGAATCTGAGGTCAGGAACTTTGTCGACTATGTGACTTGTCACTGTGCTCAGCCCTGCGTTCTGAGCACCTGGCAATACTCAGTGCTGCCTTTAGAAAGCTGCGGTTATGGATCTGATACCAGTGGCCGAAGTGCCTACTCCCACTGAACAGTTCTCAGAACATTTTGTAATTCTAATAAGCTAGTACAATGTCTTACTATGCCAGACTTCAGAATAGGACTTTTCCAAAAGATTGTTGCTGTTTCCCAGCAGTTGACTTGATATGTTTTGGTTTTCTGTCTTACTGATTTAGTTTTTGTTTTTTGTTTTTTTTTTGAGACAGAGTCTCGCTCTGTCGCCCAGGCTGGAGTGCAGTGGTGCAATCTCGGCTCACTGCAAGCTCCGCCTCCCGAGTTCACGCCATTCTCCTGCCTCAGCCTCTCCGAGTAGCTGGGACTACAGGCGCTCGCCACCACGCCCGGCTAATTTTTTTTTGTATTTTTAGTAGAGACAGGGTTTCACCGTGGTCTCGATCTTCTGACCTCGTGATCCGCCCACCTCGGCCTCCCAAAGTGCTGGGATTACAAGCGTGAGCCACCGCGCCCGGCCTGATTGAGTTTTTTAAAATGTGCCCTGAGGCCAGTTGCGGTGGCTCATGCCTGTAATCCCAGCACTTTGGGAGGCCTAGGTGGGTGGATCACCTGAGGTCAGGAGTTCGAGACCAGCCTGGCCAACATGGCAAAACCCTGTCTCTACTGAAAATACAAAAATAAGCCTGGCATGGTGGCAGGCGCCTGTAATCCCAGCTAGTCAGGAGGCTGAGGCAGGAGAATCACTTGAACCCAGGAGGCAGAAGTTGCAGTAAGCCAAGATGCGCCACTGCACTCCAGCCTGGGTGACAGAGTGAGACTCCCTCTCAAAAAAAAAAAAAAAGTGCCCTGAGCTAGCATTACATGTAGCCCTGTAATAAAGCATGTCTTTCCTTTCTGTCCCTTTAACAGTGTTTTTGGCTGAATTTAGAAGGGTTGTATTGATTTGAATTGTGTGTGTTGGGCAGGGCTGAGTAGTTACAAGTCTGGTTATAATTAGCCTTTGGTTTTTAGTTGTATTTGTAATTAAACAGATGTTTATGTAGTACTCACTATGTGCTTGGTAGGTACTGTGAGGGTTATAGAGATGGATAAGGCACACTCCTTATCTATAAGGAATATAGAGTTCAGTGCATATTTCAACTATGCCTTTTCACAGTTTTTTTTTTGTTTTTTGTTTTTGAGATGGAGTCTCTCTCTGTCGCCCAGGCTGGAGTGTAGAGTGGTGCAGTCTTGGCTTACTGCAACTTCCACCACCTCAAGTGGTCTGCCTGCCTCAGCCTCCCAAAGTTCTAGGATTATAGGCATGAGCCACCGCGCCTGGCCTCACAGTTTTTTTAATGGAACAATAAGAAATACTTTCCAGTTATCAGTATTAGTTTTTCCTCCTGTATGGTAATATCTGTTGTTTTTGGAATCTTCAGAAAAAAAAAAAATCTCAAGAACTCAGTCTAAAATGTTTTTGCTATAAAGTACATAATGACTATTTCTCACAGTGTCTCGACGAAGTAGTGAAGAAATGAAACGGGACATTTCTGCACAGGAGGGAGCGTCGCCAGCCTCTCTGATGGCTATGGGAACCACGTCTCCACAGCTTTCCCTGTCCTCTTCTCCAACAGCATCTGTGACTCCCACCACCCGAAGCCGAATAAGGTAGAGAACAGTTAATATTCATGCATTTCGTGTGTACCTTTCCTGGCCTTTTGACAGTAAATGATCAAGTTGTAAAATGATGGCATTTGAGCACTGTGACTTTTTTTTTTTTCTGTGTGTTGTTTGCTAATCTTTCTTATATCCGGAATTGGGTAAATGATATAGAAGACACTGACAAAGTAAAAATGATAGTTCCTTTCCCCAAGTAGCTGTATCTTTTTTTTTTAGAGAATGGTTGCGTGCAAAAGGAAGTATTATGAAATTTAGATACTGAGGAATAGGTGGAGTGTTAGGGAAGGCATCCCAGAAGGTTAGAATTTGAGTGGGGCCTTGAAGGTTGTAGACAGGGAGGGCGGGGGGCATGATTGGCAAGGTCAGTAACTTGAGGGAATGCACCAAAGGGATGAGTAAGTGAGGAGTATGGAGGGGGATGCTGTAGGTAGGTGGTTCTATAGATTCAGTAGACTGATACAGAAGGCCAGAGGAAGGTGTACCTACCATATCAAGCAACGGTAGAAGAAAAGATTGACTAGGCAGGGGATGGCAAAGTGATGGAACTTTTTTTTTTTTTTTTTGAGATAGAGCCTCGCTGTCACCCAGGTTGGAGTGCAGTGGCGTGATCTTGGCTCACTGCAGGCTCTGCCCCCCGAGGTTCACGCCATTCTCCTACCTCAGCCTCCCGAATAGCTGGCGAGCAGGTGCCCACCACCTCACCCGGCTAATTTTTTGTATTTTTAGTAGAGACGGGGTTTCACTGTGATAGCCAGGATGGTCTTGATCTCCTGACCTCGTGATCCACCTGCCTCGGCCTCCCAAAGTGTTGGGATTACAGGTGTGAGCCACCATGCCCGGCCTGGAACTTCTTTAAAGTCGCATTGAGTCACTTTGATGTAGTAGAAGCTATAAAGTGGTATAAATAAATTATCATGTCTGGATCAGTGTGATAACAGCGGAAAAGAGAGGTGAAGAGAGGGTTGGACCCAGGAGATTTTTCATAAAGAAAGATGATTTCAGCAACAGATCTTTATAAAAGGAATGCAAGAATGGATGATATCAAATATGGCTGTGTTTGTTTACACTGGGAGTCTGGGAACATGGTGCTACATTAATAATGGATAAAAAGTACATGAAAATCTAAGTTTATATTTTATTCATAGTTCTCTTAGGACTAAGAGATATTAAGAACTTAGGGGGAAAAACAGATGTCAAAAATTTAGCATATGTTGTTTATAGGGATGAAGAAAACTGTAGGCAAGCATTAAGAATAATTAAAGGAAGCAGCCGGGTGTGGTGGCTCACACCTGTAATCCCAGCACTATGGGAGGCCGAGGTGGGCAGATCACTTGAGGTCAGCAGTTCAAGATCAGCCTGGCCAACATGGTGAAGCCCCATCTGTACTAAAAATACAAAAATTAGCCTGATCTGGTTTTGCGCACCTGTAGTCCCATCTACTTGGGAGGCTGAGGCACTAGAATCGCTTGAACCTGGGAGCCAGAGGTTGCAGTGAGCGAGATCGTGCCACTGCACTCCAGCCTGGGCTTCAGAGTGAGACTCTGTCTTAAAAAAAGAGTCTTAAAAAAAGTGACTTTTATGTTGAACCAGACAAGTTTTTGTTTGTTTTTTGTTTTTGGTGTGCCTTTTTGCATCCATTCACATAACTGTGTCATTCTCTTTCCCTGTGGTTTAGCGATAGTATAACAAACTTCTTGGAATCCTTTAAAGCAAGCTTCTCCAACCCGCAGCCCAGGACAGCTTTGAATGCGGCCCAACACAAATTTGTAAACTTTCTTAAAATATTATGAGATTTTTTTTTTTGCAATTTTTTTTGCAATTTTTTTTTTTTTAGCTCATCCGTTATTGTTCATGTCAGCGTATCTTACGTGTGGCCCAAGACAATTCTTCTACTTCCACTGTGGCCCAGGGAAGCCAAAAGATTGGACGTCCCTGCTTTATTTAAAGCAAAGCAGAAATGTTAAAGGCTGGCACACAAATATGTATATTTCCTTCAAGGAGGCAGTCTAACTGCACATAGAAAAGTAGTATTTTTCCTTTTGGTTCTTAGATCAATAAAAATTGGTACTATTTCAAGGCTCCTCTCAATTAGAAAAGCTTCTGTTGTAAATGTGTCCTCTTTGATTTCCTAGCATACTTTGGAGGGTCAATACTAACAGAATAAATATACTGAGGAATACTAAGCTGCTTGTAACATACAAACCTTTAGGATATTTATTGGGCTGCTAAGTTCACAGAACATGGGACTAGAGTCTCCACTTTGCTATAATCACTGAAAAATAGACCAGTCTTTTAAGCACAGGCTACTAGTCAAGCTGCCGGTTACATTACACAGCACTCTCTTTCTCTAGGTATTCCTTGGCGTTCTGTTCCACTTCCAAAGTGTGACCAAAAGGGAAGATACGGTGCAGAATGAGTAGAATTGGAAGTCTCCCCTGCCCCTTCACCAGGGGTGATTGCAAAACCTTTTTTGATTAAAGGTCTGGCCTAAGGCAGGATATTTATTTTGACTACAAGGCAGTTGACAATGCCATAAAGTACCCTACATAGAATTTTTTTTTAAATGAATCATATGTATAGCCACGGAATTTTAACCCCCCAAACTTCTACAGTGGTTTTACTTACTATCATATAGTAAACTCTGAAGTTCCTTGGGATAGGGGCCCTGTGTTGTTCACCTTCAATTGCCTACTGCTTGCACATTGCCTGGCACGATAGTGCTCCATAAGGAGATGTTGAATAAGTGAGTTTACAGAGAAATTCCATTTTTGAGCAAGGCAAAATTCTAACTGCCTAAAGTCAAAAAACGGTGTACAACATAGAACTAAATACATCTGAGATATTTCATGGAAGTTACAACTATTGTTCATGTTTATTGCCATCGTTTGTCTGTTTGCTTCCCCCCATTGTAGACTCCTTGAAGGCAAGAACTGTTATGCCTTAGAATCCTGCACCTTGCATAACCTTACCCTGTATATTTTACAATAAGTAATTTTTTTAAATGATGAGATGATAAAGGACATAAACGGTTATTTTATTTTATTATTATTATTATTATTATTATTATTATTATTATTATTATTTGAGACAGTGCCACTCTTGTTGCCCAGGTTGGAGTGCAATGGCATAATCTCAGCTCACTGCAACCTCCATCTCTAGGGTTCAAGTGATTCTCCTGCTTCAGCCTCCCAAGTAGCTGGGATTACAGACACCCGCCACCATGCCCAGCTAATTTTTATATTTTTATTAGCGATGGGGTGTCACCATGTTGGCCAGGCTAATCTCAAACTCCTGACCTCAGGTGATCTCTCTGCCTCAGGCTCCCAAAGTGTCGGGATTACAGACGTGAGCCACAGTGCCCGGCACATTTTAATTTTAAATACACTTTGTACTGTCTTTGCCACTTTCCACGTGGGTGATTTTTATAGAGTCCCTTTCTTCAGTTAGCAAAGAATTCTGACAACAGTGCATCTATAGGGCCATAAACTAAAAATCAAATGTGTGAAAAACTATGTCTTGCGTTTGTATTGCCTTACCATGTATATTTCCCCTGTTTAAAAATGCAAACTTTAATACTTTTCTCTTATTCTGGTGCCCAAACAAAAAATATTTCAACTTTGGGTTACTTGTTTTCAGAGAAGAAAGGAAAGACCCTCTCTCGGCATTGGCCAGAGAATATGGAGGATCAAAGAGGAACGCCTTGCTGAAGTGGTGTCAGAAGAAAACAGAAGGCTATCAGGTAATCATATGATTCTTTGTCCCATGTGAGTAATTGCCAGACCAACTGCTGGAGTGTCGTAGCTTACTACCTGTCACACATTAGAAATGATAAGTCCTGACCGGGCATGGTGGATCACACCTATAATCCTAACACATTGGGAGGCTGAGGTGGGTGGATCACTTGTGCCCAGGAGTTCAAGCCTGGGCAACATGGCAAAACCCTGTCTCTACAAAAATAAAAATAATAATTAGCTGGCATGGTGGTATGTGCCTGGAGTCCCAGCTACTTGAGAGGCTGAGGTGGGAGGATCACTTGAGCCTGGGAGGCAGAGGCTGCTGTGAGCTGATAAAAGAAGAAATGATGAGTCCTATACAAAATGTTAGGAACACATTCTCAAAGTCCAGCCATAACTTGACTATCACTTGGATGAAGTAAGTTTGTTACCTTTCCACAGTACCCAATATTTCCAATATTACTCATCTGTTGTAGCACTTTCTTACTTAAGTCCAGGTTAAATGCTTTTTTAAAGTTACATTAAATATAGCTTTGGAGAGTGGACTCTAATTCTCTATACAAAAGGGAAACCTGTAGAATTCATCCATTCTGCTAAAAAATACAATTTTGATTTCTGTTGTCCTCACATACAATATTAGTTACAGAGATTCTCCCCAGCTTGTAGCTGGTACTCTTCATTGCATTTCATGCTTTGGCACAAATGCACAGAAGTACAACACAAAAAGGGAATGGAGTTCTATGTTCCTGATCTCTTCACATCAGACCTCATCTCACCAAAATGGCATAAAAGGTGTAGCTACAACATTTGCATACAAATTTCATGCCTTAAGAGGTAATAACATAGTAGAGGAAAAGAAGATCTGCCATTAACAGGTCCCTTTTGGATGAATTTGTACATGACTTTAAGTGATGATCCTCAACTCGTTTAAGATTAAAGAGCCAAGCATATTGCAGTGGACATACAGAAAAGTCATGATAATCATTGAGGATTTACTAAGACTCTCCATGTCTCAGCTTCAAGCCAGTGGCAAGTAAAAAAGAGAAAAGAAAATAATTTAAAAAAAGAATCTCCATGCCAGCTTCCACTGGCTAACAAAGGAGATAAGTAGTGTTGGCAAAGATGTGGAGAAATGGGTAGGCTTATGTTTTGTTGGAGGGGACCTATAAAATGTTGTAACTGCTGTGGAAAGTAGTATGGCAATTCCTCAAAAAAGTAAACAGAATTACCATATGATCTGGCAATTCCACTTCTGGAAAATTCCACTTCTGGGAAAGCAGAGACTTGGAGAAATATTTTAGGCACACGCATTTTTGTGGCAGTGTTATTCACAGTAGCCAAAAAGTGGAAGCAACCCAAGTGTCTATCGATAGATGAATGGATGAACAACCTGTGGTATATAATACAATGGAATACCATTCTTCCTTAAAAAGGAAGAAAATTCTTACACATGCTACAACACGATGCACACTGAAGACATTGTGCTAAATGAAACAAGCCATATACAAAAGGACTAATACTACATGATTCTAATTGTATGGAATACCTAGAGTTAGTAATATTTATAGAGACAAAAAGTAGAATGATGGTTGCCAGGGGCTGGGGGAGGGAAAAAAGAAAGGGGGTGGGTACACAGTTGAGTTTTACAGAATGAAAAAAGTACTGGAGATGGATGGTGGCGATGGTAGCACAATCATATGAATATACTTAATGCCACTGAACTGTGTAATTAAAGATGGTTAAAATGATTTGTTATGTATATTTACCACAATAATAAAACTCCACTGCAAAAAGAAAAAAGTGATTAAGACCAGATAGAAAACCAGCAAGGGAATAGAAGACTTGAATAGTACTGTATACCAACCAGACCTAAAGACATTATACAACACTGCACCCAATAATAGCAGAATACACATTCTTCTCTCGGGTGCACATGGAAGATTGCAGGTTAGGCCATATGTTAGGTCATAAAACTAGTCTCATTAAATTTAAAAAGACTGAAATTGGCCAGATGTGGTGGCTTGTGCCTGTAGTCCCAGTATTTTGGGAGGCCAAGATGAGAGGATCACTTGAGCCCAGTAGTTCGAGACCATCCTGGGCAGCATCAGGAGGCCCTATCTCTACAAAGATTAAAATGAAAGAAATAAGATTGAAAGCATTTAAATTTTCTTCATTTTTTTTCTGATCACAATGAAAGATTAGAAATTAGTAGCTGAAGGAAAATTGGAAAATAAGTGAAAATTAAAGCACACACTCTAAATAACCAGTGGGTCAAAAAATTAATCACAAGGGAAATTAGAAAATACTCTGAGAACAAAAATGAACACAGCATACCAAAATTTATGGGAGGCAGTGAAAGCAGTTCTCAAAGGGATTGACATTGATTGATGGATTGACATTGATTGATCGATTTAGAGACAGAGTCTCATTCTGTCGCCCAGGCTGGAGTGCAGTGGTGTGGCCTTGGTTCACTGCAGGCTCCAGCTCCTGGGCTCAAGTGATTCTCCTGCCTCAGCCTCTTGAGTAGCTGGGATTACAGACATGTGCCATCATGCCCGGCTAATTTTTGTATTTTAGTAGAGACGGGGTTTCGCCATGTTGGCCAGGCTGGTCTTGAACTCCTTACCTCAGATAATCTGCCTGCCTCAGCCTCCGAAATTGTGGGATTACAAGCATGAGCCACCATGCCCGGCCTCAAAGGGAAATTTATAAACACTCACCTTTAGAAAGAAGAAAGATCTCAAAGCAATAATCTAAGTTTCTTCCTTAAGGAAGTAGACCAATAACAGGCTCTGAAAATGAGGCAATAATTAATAGTTTACCAACCAAAAAAAGTCCAAGACCAGATGGATTCACAGCTGAATTCTACCAGAGGTACAAGGAGGAGCTGGTACCATTCCTTCTGAAACTATTCCAATCAATAGAAAAAGAGGGAATCCTCCCTAACTCACTTTATGAGGCCAGCATCATCCTGATACCAAAGCCTGGCAGAGACACAACAAAAAAAGGGAATTTTAGACCAATATCCCTGATGAACATCGATGCAAAAATCCTCAATAAAATACTGGCAAACTGAATCCAGCTGCTGCTTGATCCACCATGATCATGTGGGCTTCATCCCTGGGATGCAAGGCTGGTTCAGCATACGCAAATCAATAAACGTAATCCAGCATATAACCAGAACCAACGACAAAAACCATATGATTATCTCAATAGATGCAGAAAAGGCCTTTGGCAAAATTGAACAACGCTTCATGCTAAAAACTCTCAATAAATTAGGTATTGATGGGACGTATCTCAAAATAATAAGAGCTATCTATGACAAACCCACAACCAATATCATACTGAATGGGCAAAAACTGGAAGCATTCCCTTTGAAAACTGGCACAAGACAGGGATGCCCTCTCTCACCACTCCTATTCAACATAGTGTTGGAAGTTCTGGCCAGGGCAATCAGGCAGGAGAAAGAAATAAAGGGTATTCAATTAGGAAAAGAGGAAGTCAAATTGTCCCT
>NW_026652294.1:5530034-5649045 GCF_009828535.3 Hylobates moloch
GGGATGTACTTCATTAATATGTGGGCCACTGAAGAAAAGATTGGATAGTTCTTACTGGAGATAAGTGGAATTAAAAGAATTAATGGGTTGGACTGGTTTAGCAGGCATATATTTATGTGTTATGCTTTACTTGAATTCTAAGCTTTTTTGCCTAATATAAAAGCTAATAATTGGCTGGGCGTGGTGGCTCATGCCTGTAATCCCAGCACTTTGGGAGGCTGAGGCAGGTGGATCACGAGATCAGGAGATCGAGACCATCCTGGCTAATACGGTGAAACCCCATCTCTACTAAAAATACAAAAAATTAGCCAGGCGTGGTGGCGGGCGCCTGTAGTCCCAGCTACTGAGGAGGCTGAGGCAGGAGAATGGCGTGAAACCGGGAGGCAGAGCTTGCTTGCAGTGAGCCGAGATCCCGCCACTGCACTCCAGTCTGGGCGACAGAGCGAGACTCTGTCTCAAAACAAAACAAAACAAAAAGCTAATAATTTATCAAATAGTAAGTTCTGTGTCAGATAGTGTGCTGAGTGTTTAAATAGAAGTTAGGAAATTTAAATAGTTTCTATTCTCAGGAAGTTTATAGACTAGTCAGTAAAAAAAATCAGTAATTAAAACTCAGTAAAGTAAAACTTTTGTTTATGGTTATAAAAGAATATCAGACCAAATCTCTGATGAGACTACTGTAAAAACTGTTTAAAATACAAAAATAAATATCTTTGAAGGCATTGGGGACTAACCAAGGCAGCCAAGTCAAATTTGGCAGGAGCCAAAATTATAGAGAAAAATTCTATTGAGTTGAACCCATATTTACCCCTGCTTTTTTCCCTTAGGGCGGTGGCTAACTCTTCACATGGGGTAAAGGCCAGACAAAGCAGTGGTCCAGAGTTTGTTTCAGAATCACTGAGTAGCAGGACTAAAATTTGAATTGAGGGATTCTGAGGCAGCCAAGATGTTGAGGGTCCAAGATCCTAGGAAAAAGACAACCTCAAGAGTGATGAGGCCTGGCGCGGTGGCTCATGCCAGTAATCCCAGCACTTTGAGAGGCCGAGGCAGGCGGATCATGAGGTCAGGAGATCGAGACCATCCTGGCTAACATGGTGAAACTCTGTCTCTACTAAAAATACAAAAAATGAGCTGGGTGCAGTGCTGGGCAACTGTAGTTCCAGCTACTTGGAAGCCTGAGGCAGGAGAATGCGTGAGCCCTGGGGCAGAGGTTGCAGTGAGCCGAGATCACGCCGCCAGTGCACACCAGCCTGGGCAACAGAGCGAGACTCCGTCTCAAAAAAAAAAAAAAAAAAAAAAAAAGTAATGAGCTCAGCCGGCATGGTGGCACATGCCTGTAGTCCCAGCTACTCAGGAGGCTGCGGCAGGAGGATTGCTTGAGCCCAGCAGTTCGAGGTTACAGTGAGCATTGATCACACCACTGCACTCCAGCCTGGACAACAGAGTGAGACCCCATCTCTTTGGGAAAATAAAGAGAAAAAGGGTAGTAAACTCAACATTTGACTTAGCTTTTGCTGTTAAGGTATTTTTCAAATTCAGAAGGAGAAATTCAGTAGAGAGCTATTACCAAAGACCTAAAAACTTAAGCACAGTTTTTGTTCTTACAGGAGTAGGTAGACAAAAAAATTAGATTTTGTTTTTTTTTTTGAGACGGAGTCTCGCTCTGTCGCCCAGGCTGGAGTGCAGTGGTGCAATCTCGGCTCACTGCAAGCTCTGCCTCCCGGGTTCACGCCATTCTTCTGCCTCAGCCTCTCTGAGTAGCTGGGACTACAGGTGCCCGCCACCACACCCGGCTAATTTTTTTGTATTTTGAGTAGAGACGGGGTTTCACCGTGGTCTCAATCTCCTGACCTCGTGATCCACCCGCCTCGGCCTCCCAAAGTGCTGGGATTACAAGCATGAGCCACCGTGCCTGGCCTAAAAATTAGATTTCAAGGCCAGCCAAATGGGAATGACAATTGGAAATATTCCAGGCCTTCAGTTGAGACCTCAAAAAATTATGTCCTACAAATAAAGGTTGACCAGAAGTTATCAGCTTGAAATCTAACTTCAAAACTTTGATTGAATGAGGTGATCAGCCCTTATTCTAGTTACCTGCCAGAAGAAACTTAGCCTCTATACTCTTTGAAACATAGTATCCTGCATTCCATCAAAATACCAGGCATGACCAGGCACAGTGGCTCATGCCTGTAATCCTAGCACTTTGGGAAACCAAGGTGGGAGGATTATTGGAGGCCAAGAGTTCAAGACCAACCTGGCCAACATAGTGAGACTCTGTCTCTACAATTAATTAATTAATTAATTAATTAATTAAAATACCAGGCATGCCAATAAGCAGGATCAAATGAATGAAAATCAAGAGAAAGAATGACAGGAAAAGAAGAGGTGATCCGGATATTGGAACCCTTAGATAGGCTTTTAAAATAACCGATTTATGAGTTTAAGGAAACAGATGAAGAGATAGTTTTACTGGAGAACTGGAATCTGTAAAATAGAATCAAATGAAATTTTTATTTTATTTTTTGAGACAGAGTTTCGTTCTTCTTGCCCGAGTACAGTGGTGCGATCTCGGCTCACTGCAACCTCTGCCTCCCAGGTTCAAGTGATTCTTCTGCCTTAGCCTCTTGAGTAGCTGGGATTACAGGCACCTACCACTATGCCCGGCTGATTTTTTTTTTGTTTTTTTAGTAGAGATGGGGTTTTGCCATGTTGGCCAGGCTGGTCTCAAACTCCAGACCTCAGGTGATCCACCCACCTGGGCCTTCCAAAGTGCTGGGATTACAGGTGTGAGCCACTGCGCCTGGCCAAATGAAAATTTAAGGATTAAAAAATTCATTAGCTTGAGATAGGAACTCCCATATATGTGTTTCACAACCACTCAACACAGAAAAGACTTATGAATTAGAGGATTGATCAGTAAGAAATACCCACAGTGAAGCACCGGAAATGAAAGGATGAAAAAAACATAGTGTAATGGAGACAAGGGACATAAAAGAAGGGTTAAGACACATACAATTGGGTTATACTAAGAGAAAAGAGAGGGCTAGGAGTGTCATAAGTGCTAAAAGTCAAGGACAGTGAAAAAAATCTTTAATTGCTAGAGAAAAAAGATATTAGATTAAGGGGAATAATAAGATCAATAGCTGATTTCTCAATAGGTAACAGAAAGGATTTGTCACCAGCAGGCCTATTCTGAAAGAAAAAGGAAGTTCTTGTAGCAGAAAGAAAATAATCCCATAGGGAAACAAAATTTCAGGAAGGAATAAAGAACAGTGGAAGAGTAAATGTGAAAGTAAATATATATGAATATTGACTGCAGTGTAATAAAAGTATCTTGTTTAAAGATATATGTAGGTTAAAAATTTAAGATAAAATGGTTCAAAAGTTAGGAGGGGGACAGTAAATGTAATTAAGGTGTTGCAAGGTCTGAATTGTTCAGGAAGTTAGAAAATTAATTTGTTGTAGACTGAATAAGTGAAGGGTTGCACATTGTAAATCTCTAGGGCTACACTCTGCTACAGTTGACATTGGCTGCATGGAGTTATTGAGAACTTAAAACGTGGCTATTCTGAGTTGAGATGTGCTGTGATTATAAAACACCAGATTCTGAAGACTTAGAAGACTTAATATAGAAAGAGAGAATGTAGGCCGGGCGCAGTGGCTCACGCCTGTAATCCTAGCACTTTGCGAGGTCAAGGTGGGTGTATCATGAGGTCAGGAGATCAAGACCATCCTGGCTAACACAGTGAAACCCCGTCTCAACTAAAAATACAAAAAATTAGGCGGGCACCTGTAGTCCCAGCTACTTGGGAGGCTGAGGGAGGAGAATGGTGTGAACCCGGGAGGCAGAGCTTGCAGTGAGCTGAGATCGCGCCACTGAACTCCACCCTGGGGCACAAAGCGAAACTCCGTCTCAAAAAAAAAAAAAAAAAGAATGTAAAATACCTCATTTAAAAAATACTGATTACATGTTGAAATGATAATATTTTTAATATATTTGATAAAATATATATTTTTTTACTTTTTCAGTGTGGCTACTATAATATTTTAAATCACATATTAACAATTAAAACAATAAAAAATGGAAAATAAGAGGCTAATAGAAGATAAGTAGAATATTAACACTTGATTCATCAAAAATAAGGCAGGAAAGGAGAGAAAAGGAACAAAGAACTAAGGATATAGTAATAGATGTAAACCCAAATATGTAAAAATCACATTATAGGTAAATAGGCTGAATATTCCAGTTAAAAGACAAAGATTTTCATATTAAAAACAGTAGACCCAACCATGATTTGTGTATAAGAGACCCACTTTAAATGGAAAGACTGAAAGTAAAACAGTTGGAAAAGATGTACTATGCGAGCACTAATCAAAGGACTGCTGGAAGAGCTGTACTAGTTTCAAAGCATCATTTCTCAGAAAGAAATATTACTAGAGATCGATATTGTCCGTAATGATAAAGAATTAAAACAATAACAATAGCCAAGGCACTCTTAGAAAACAACATGGGAAGACTTCATGCTGCCCAGTAAGACCTTTTAGGCGCCGGGCGCGGTGGCTCACGCTTGTAATCCCAGCACTTTGGGAGGCCGAGGCGGGCGGATCACGAGGTCAGGAGATCGAGACCACGGTGAAACCTCGTCTCTACCAAAAATACAAAAAATTAGCCAGGCGTGGTGGCGGGCGCCTGTAGTCCCAGCTACTCGGAGAGGCTGAGGCAGGAGAATGGCATGAACCCGGGAGGCGGAGGTTGCAGTGAGCCGAGATCGCGCCACTGCACTCCAGCCTGGGCGACAGAGCAAGACTCCGTCTCAAAAAAAAAAAAAAAAAAAAAAGACCTTTTAGGCACTAAGAGCACATTATAAATTCATCTGTATCAGGTAACATAGCCCCAGAGAATATAAAGGAAAACTGATAGAACTAAAAGGCGAAATAGGCATATTTGGAGATTTTAACACGCTTCTCTCATTAACGAATAGAAAAAGCAAATGAAATTTAGTAGAGCTATAGAAGATGTAAGTAATGCTATTAACTACTTTGTCCTGACTGATCTATAAAACACTGCCCCAGACCACAGTGGATTGCACATTCCTTCTAATTGGCCACAGTATATTCATCAGAATTGGCCACATGCACTGTCAAAAGATTTGAATGAATTAAAGTCCTTCAGAGTAAGTTATCAAAATTGAGGGGAAAATGTGATCTAATCAAAGTAGATGAACAAAAGCATTTGATAAAATTTAACTCCTGTTTATTAGTTTCAAAAAAAAAAAAAAAAAAGCCCCACAGAACAAATTTCTAACAAACTGGGAATAAAGGGACTTTTAAAAAGATGATAAAGGGCATCTACAAAAAAATATTTATAGTGGACATTAAGCTTAATGGTGACTTATTGAAAGCTTTCTTCCAGAGATGAGGAAAGAGACAAGACCCTGCCCTCATCACTTCTATTCAGTTTTGTATGTAAAGCTCTATTGGGAGGCTGAGGCAAGAGGACCCCCTGAGGCCAAGAGTTTGAGACTTGCCTGGGCAACATAATGAGACCCCCGTCCCTACAAAAAATTAAAAAATAAAGTTCTAGTCAGTGCAGTAAGGCAGAAAGAGAGATAAGAGGTATAACAATTGGAAAGAAAGAAAGAAAATTGTTTCCTGATATGAGTATGATGTAGGAAATACTAACAAAGATGCATGTAAAATATGAGAGTTAATAGCAAGTGAAAAAAATTTCAGGATCTAATTATTGTTATTGTTATTATTATTATTTTGAGACAGAGTCTTGCTCTGTCGTCCAGGCTGGAGTGCAGTGGTGCCATCTCGGCTCGCTGCAAGCTCCACCTCCCGGGTTCACACCATTCTCCTGCCTCAGCCTCCCAAGTAGCTGGGACTACAGGTGCCCGCCACCATACCTGGCTAATTTTTTTTGTATTTTTAGTAGAGACTGAGTTTACTGTGTTAGCCAGGATGGTCTCAATCTCCTGACCTTATGATCCGCCCATCTCAGCCTCCCAAAGTGCTGGGATTACAGGCGTGAGCCACTGCACCTGGCCCTCAAGATCTAATTTTTATTAGCATTTAAAAAATAAATTATAGCCAGGCTTTGCTATGCCTGCAGCAGATTAGACACAGAATGCCTGATTTAAAAAGCTGATAACACCAAGTGTTGGCAAGGAAGCAGAGAAACAAGAACACTTGCATCCTGCTGAGAGGGCTCTAAACTGTTCTAGCCAGTTTGGAAAACGTTGGCAGTATCTGCTGAAGTTGAATAGTCTCCATAAGAATCAAAAGCTGGAAACAACCCAAATAATCATTAAGTGAATGGATAAATGAATTGTGATATATAAGGTACTACAAAACAAGCAAAAAAAAGAATAAACTGTTGCAACATGCAGCAGCATGGATGAATCTCACACATGTAATATTGAGCAGAAGCAGCCAGATGCACCAGAGTCTAAACTATGATTCCATTTAAATGAAGCGAAAACAGTGGTGAGATTAATCTCTTATGATGTCAGAATAGTGGTTATCTTTAGGGGAACTGAGGGATCCTTTCTGGGATTCTGATTACATTCTGTATCTTGATTTGGGGGAGGCGGCTACATGGTATATTCACTTCGTGAAAATTCTTTTAGCTGTACTTATCATTTGGGTACTTCACGTATATTGAGCAAAAATTAAGGAAAAAAATTTTTTTGGTATTGTCAGGAATGTTGTCGCCCCAATTATCTGTGGTTTTGAGGTTTTTATGTCACGTTTCTGATATTTTACACTTCTTCATTTATTCCAGATGATTTATTAAGATTCATTAGATTCATTTTGTTTTCTATATAAAACAAATAATTTATAATTCTGTATTTGTTTTCTATTACTATTGAAATTACTACAAATGTAGCAGCTAAAACAACACATATTTTTCATCTTAGAATTGTGTTGGTTAGAAGTCCAACATGGCTCTTACTGGACTAAAATCAATGTGTCAGCAGAGCTGTGTTCTTTTCTCAAGGCTTTAGGGGAGAATCTATTTCCTTGCCTTTTCCAGCTTACAGAGACAGCCATGTTTCTTGGCTTGTAGCCCCTTCCTCCATCTTCAATGCCAGCAACAACTGGTCAAGTTGTCACATTGCATCACTCTGACCATAGGTTATCTGCTTTTAAGGCCTTGTGTGATTTGATTGGGTCCACCTGGACAATTCAGGATCATCTTCCTGTCCTTAAAATTCTTTTTTTTTTTTTTATTATACTTTAAGTTTTAGGGTACATGTGCACAACGTGCAGGTTAGTTACATATGTATACATGTGCCATGTTGGTGTGCTGCACCCATTAACTCGTCATTTAGCATTAGGTATATCTCCTAATGCTATCCCTCCCCCCTCCCCCCACCCCACAACAGGCCCCGGTGTGTGATGTTCCCCTTCCTGTGTCCATGTGTTCTCGTTGTTCAGTTCCCACCTATGAGTGAGAACATGCGGTGTTTGGTTTTTTGTCCTTGTGATAATTTGCTGAGAATGATGGTTTCCAGCTTCATCCATGTCCCTACAAAGGACATGAACTCATCATTTTTTATGGCTGCATAGTATTCTGTGGTTTATATGTGCCACATTTTCTTAATCCAGTCTATCATTGTTGGACATTTGGGTTGGTTCCAAGTCTTTGCTATTGTGAATAGTGCCGCAATAAACATACGTGTGCATGTGTCCTTATAGCAGCATGATTTATAATCCTTTGGGTATATACCCAGTAATGGGATTGCTGGGTCAAATGGTATTTCTAGTTCTAGATCCCTGAGGAATCGCCACACTGACTTCCACAATGGTTGAACTAGTTTAATCACATCTGCAAACTCTCTTGCCATGTAAATAAACATGTTCATAGGTTCCAGAGATTAAGACATCAACAGCTTATGGGCCTACCACAGATATCTTATAAAGTTATCTTCTGAGAGTTGAGTTTCTAAGATTTAGTTGTGTTTTTTTTTTATAATTCCCATACCATACAACTCACCAAGTTGGACAGTTCAGTGGTTTTTAGTATATGCACAGAGTTGTATAACCATCATCACAATAAATTTTAGAATATTCTTACCACCTCACAGCCCTAGGCAGCCACCATGGGTTTGCCTGTCCCAGGCATTTCACATAACTGGAATCATTTGTGGTCTTTTGTCACTGGCGTCTTTCACATACCATATTTTTGAGGTTCTTCCACGTGGCATGTGTTAGTACTTTACTCCTTTCTATAACTGATTTTTTTTTTTTTTTTTTTGAGACAGAGTCTCACTCTGTCACCCAGGCTGGAGTGCAGTGGCGCAATCTCAGCTCACTGCAAGTTCCGCCTCCCCGGTTCACACCATTCTCCTGCCTCAGCCTCCCAAGTAGCTGGGACTACAGGCGCCCACCAACACACCTGGCTAATTTTTTGTATTTTTAGCAGAGACGGGGTTTCACCATGTTAGCCAGGATGGTCTCGATCTCCTGACCTCGTGATCTGCCCATCTCGGCCTCCCAAAGTGCTGGGATTACATTTTTTTTTTTTTTTTTTTTTTTTTTTTTTGAGACAGAGTTTCACTCTTGTCACCCAAGCTGGAGAGCCAATGGCGCAATTCAGCTCACTGCAACCTCCGCCTCCTGGGTTCAAGCGATTCTCCTGCTTCAGCCTCCCGAGTAGCTGGGATTACAGGCGCCTGCCACCACACCCAGCTAATTTTTTTGTATTTTTAGTAGAGACAGGGTTTCACCATGTTGGCCAGGCTGGTCTTGAACTCCTGACCTCAGGTAATCCACCCACCTCAGCCTCCCAAAGTGCTGCGATTACAGGCGTGAGCCACCGTACCTGGCCGGCTGAATGATATTTTATTGTGTGGATACATACCACATTTTGTTCATCAGCGGATGGACATTTCGGCTTTGGGCTATTAAAAATAATGCTACTATGAACACTTATGTAGAAGTTTTGTTTGTTTTGTTTTGTTTTTTTGAGACAGGGTCTCACCATGTCACCAGGCTAGAATGCAGTAGTACAGTCACAGCTCACTGCAGCCTTAACCTCCCAGACTCGAGCAGTCCTCTCACCTCAGCCACCCAAGTAGCTGGGACCACAGGTGCGTGCCACCACGCCCGGCTAATTTTTAAATTTTTTTGTAGAGATGGGGCCTTACTGTATTTCCCAGGCTGGTCTCAATCTCCTGGGCTCAAGCAGTCCTCCCATCTTGGCCTCCCAAAGTGCTGGGATTACAGGCGTGAGCACCATGCCTGGCCTTTTTTGTTTCTCAAGAGACAAGGTCTCACTGCTCTGCTGCTCAGGCTGTAGTGCAGTGGCACAGGAATTTGAGGCGCAAGTCATCCTCCCACCTCTGCCTCCCAAATAACTACGACTGCAGGCATGTGCCATCACACCCGGGTAATTTTTTTAGTTTTTTAATTGTAGAGTCTTGATGTGTTACCCAGGTTGGATTTAAAGTCCTGGCTTCATTTGGTCCTCCCATGTCAGCCTCCCAAAATGCTGGAATTACAGGCATGAGCCACGGAGCCCAATTCATGAAAAATACTTTTTTTTTTTTTTAAGACAAGAGCCTTGCTCTGTCGCCCAGGCTGTAGTGCAGTGGCGTGATCGCGATCTTGGCTCACTGCAACCTCCACTTCCTGGGTTCAAGTGATTCTCCTGCCTCAGCCTCCCAAGTAGCTGGGATTACAGGTGCAAGCCACCATGGCCGGCTAATGTTTGTATTTTTAGTAGGGACAGGGTTTCACCATGTTGGCCAGGCTGGTCTCAAACTCGACCTCAGGTGATCCACCCGCCTCAGCCCCCCAAAGTGCTGATTACAACAGATGTGAGCCACTGTGTCTGGCCAATAATACTTCTTAGTTTGTTGTTTGCCTTTGGTTGATTTGCCCTAAAATGGTAATTTGTGACACTTTTGTCCAGGTTTATATTTGTGTTTTGGGGGGCTTTTGGGGTTTTTTTTTTTTTTTTTTTTTTTAAGGGAAAGGATCTATCTACCTCTTTGCTCTACCACAGCCAGAAGTTTCCTAGCATGCGTCATTTTGGGATTGTTTTTTATTTTCCCTACCCTCTTTCCTAAGCAAGGAAAAGAAGTACTTACCTTTATTCTCCCAGAATTGTGTGTCCCCATAGATTGAAGAATCAATAGAGTAAGAACCAGTGAACAGATAAAAATAGCTCAGTCCTTCACAGCTTCCTTTGTAATAATACAAATAGGAGACAAATAGGAGAAAAAGGAAGTGCTCTTTATAAATTGTATGAAGTATTAAGTATGGTACTTGCTACCTGCACAACCCAGGCATGAGATTAGCACTTGGTGTTAGTCACACTCCCTTAGGCCACTACTCATTCCCACCATTTCAAAGCCTGTGGGTTGAGTAGATTCTTATATAAAGGTGACTTTCCTAACCTAAAGAGATTGGGCCCAAAAGCGCAAGTTTCTTCTGATTCTTCCTAGACACTACATACTGGAAAAGACAAGGGAATAGAGACGCTTCCTTTTCACATGTCATCCCCCTTTCCCTTATGTGTCCAGCCTTGAGGCAGGGAATGTTATTTCTACTCATCCCCTACCCTCACCCTTTAAAAAAAAAAAAAAAGAGGACTTTAGTTTCCTCTGTGGAAAACATTCCAGAATGCCGCTCTTCCCCTGATCCTTCCTTTTCTCACCCTTCCACCTTCCTGGCATCCTCTCTTCATGATCAGAGTTAGGACTGGGCTAGGGGTGGGTGGCATGAGAAAGGTTAGAGAAAGCTGGGAGTTCTTCCAGTAGACAGAATGCTGTTAAAATAATGCATTAGGAATTCCTCATAGTCCAAGCAGAGCTTAGTTGGTTTAATTTCCTCTTCTATAACTGGAATCTTAGGTCACAGGAATTACTTCCCAGAGTTAAAAAATAAAAAAAAAAGGTGCTGGCAGTAGATAAGAGTTTTGATCTGAATCAAATCTAGGTTGAAAGTCTAAGTCTTTTCATTTTACATTGTCACTTGCATGGAAACTAAGTATACAGAAAGATCTTATTGTTTGTAAATATCACTGTGTTCCAGGGGTTAAAAATACTTGAACAAAGGGGAACAAGAATGGCCAGCCTTGCCGTCCCACCCATTCTTTATGTGGACTGTGTCTACTCATAAGTTCTCCACAGTGAAGCAATAAAAACTCCTGGAGTCTAATCATTTTCTGTCCTGATGACAAGATATCTTCATCCCGAAGGCTCAACGGTTGGCCAAGAGCTTCACATTTCTTGGAGCCGCCAGGGAATAGAAACAGCTTGTATCTCAGGGCTCGTCTTGGGCCTGTGGTTTTTTTTTTTGTTTTGTTTTGTTTTCTTTTTTGAGTCAGAGTCTCAATCTGTCACCCAGACCGAAGTGGAGCGATCTCGGCTTACTGCAACTTCTGCCTCCTGGGTTCAAGCAATTCTCCTGCCTCAGCCTCCTGAGTAGCTGGGATTACAGGCACATGCCAGCAAACCCAGCTAATTTTTTGTATTTTTAGTAGAGATGGGGTTTCACCCTATTAGCAAGGATGGTCTCTATCTCCTGACCTCGGGATCTGCCCGCCTTGGCCTCCCAAAGTGCTGGGATTACAGGTGTGAGCCACTGTGCCCGTCCGGGCCTGTGTTCTTTACTGCACACAGCAGAGGTTAATTGATGGCTTTTCTGTCCCAGTGAAGTGAAAGAACTCTTTCCTGTTTTCAGCGCATTCCTTTTAATGTCAAACATAGCAGCTGGGAAACAAAGTTTTCCCAGAATCACAGTGTACTTACTGCATTCTGTTTAAACATGATCTTGATAGCTACTATTAACATCTATTTCCAGAAATTTCAGGGCTGTAATTTTAAAAATCAGTTGCTTAGTGCCATTACCATAAATGAGTTTGATCAGTGTATTTTGTGTGTGGTAGGATGAGACTACTCAGTCAAGGCTTTTCTCCCCTGGATGACACAAATTAGATCTTCCTAAACAGGGGAAGGAGTGGAGGCCTTGCATATAGCACCAGTCCTTAAATGCTCATTTCACTCCCCTCACTGTGAGCATTTTTCAGAGCTGCATTCAGGACCAGTACATTTGGATTTGGAAGGATAATTAGGAATGGTGCCCTGGCGGAGGCATGGTCTGTTGGCAGCAAAAGCAGTAGCTTGGATGTACCTGTTGTTACTTCACCAACTAGATGGGCTACTGGAGGTGGTGGAGGTGGGCAGGCCTGAGCAGTTTGAATGGAACTCTACAGGGTTGTCTTCCCTTTAGCTCAAGGTTTTGTTCCTTTTTCTTGCATTCTTTTTCCATTTAACTCCCACTAATGACATGGAGAAAACCTGCCGAATGTAGTAAAATGGTTTGTTTGCCAATGCTCTTGTTTAGCTTTAAGATAATTGTCTCAGGATGCATTTCCTTAGATAAAATGTGAAATACTTCATGTGAATCAGCACCCACATTCCATTCTCAGAAGTTAGAGGAAGTCAGACCTGAGACAGCCCCTAGAAATCACAAACCCAGGGCTTCCGTTTCATATCTGCAAATCAGAAAGGTGCCATGCTTGCCTAAGACCATACAATTGGCTCTCCAAGCTCCCAGCCCCAGGCTCTTTCCACTGAGCTATCCAGCCTCCACGGCAGTGTCCCAGACTCTTCAGTAAGTTTCCAGTAAGTAGGCATTTTTATTATGAGTAATGCTGAGAAACAGAAATCAGATAAGTAACATTTTCAAGAGCTGCCTAATTATTTTGCTAAAAGCAGAATCATTAAATTCTCTGGGTCAAATAATCTTCATATATCATCTCAAATAACAGGCACAGATCTCGACTTCCTTGCATCATGAGAAATCATTGTTTTCTTTTGCTTCATCCACTTTGGATGGGATGACAACATAAGGATGTGGCCTCCACAGACAAGTTGGAGTTCAACAGGTTGATTTCATTAGATACATGATTGCTCTGGATTTTCACAAATGAGTTTAGCCTGAGGTCATTCTGGCAATTTATGGTGACCTCTCCATTTGAGAAGCAGGTTATTTGTAAAGATGCCCTGTTGCTGCCTCATGATAAATGATTATGGAAAGGGTAATTAGCCATTAGACAACGTAGGGTGGGAGAGAGAGAAACTAGTTTCCTTTCTGAATGCGCTCTTTAGATTCAATAGAAAAGAGGCTGGTTATCTATAAACATCACCCAAAACTTAATGGCTTAACATAATGACGTCTATTTATATCCTGAGTTTACAATTTGGGTGGGGCTTAGTGGGGATATCTCATCTCATCTCCGCTCTACTCAGCTCAGTGCCACTGGAGAGGTGGAACTAGCTGATGGCTCCCTCCCTCACAGGTCTGGTGGCTGTTGGCGGAGACTTTCACTAGACCTGTGGCTAGAGCACTTCTATGTAGCCTCTCCAATATTTGGTCTGCGCTTCCTCAAAATGTGGTGGCCACATTCCAAGGACAGTTGTCAAGAGAGAGAAACAGGCATAAGCCACCCCACGTTTGATGACACAGTCTTGGAAGCCACGCAGTATCTCTTCTACCATACTGTTTGTCAAGGCAGTTACAAGGGGAAGGGAAATAGGTGCCACCTTTTGATGGGGCATAGCAGGCTTCTGAAGAGGATGTGGGACCAGAAATACTGCTGTGCTCATTTTTGGAAAATCCAATCTGCCACAGAGACTGTTACCTCTTACTTAAGTAATTAGAGAAGCTAATAATGTGACACTGACCTGACAGAACCTTATGATGCTTTTTTAATGTTGCCTCACAAATGAGAGGGAATTTGGGTAGATGAGGCAATATGAGGGTGAGATTAAGTGGTGGTGTAGGGAAGAATGCTACATGATGTAAGCCAGGTGTGTTTGCAGCTGCAGGACTTTCTAGTGATTCACCTAAGATTTAGCTTATACCCTGGAACACACAAGATGACGTTCTGCCAGTTAGCGTCCACCCAGGATATCTTCCATCAGACATCAGCTTTTCACCAGGGTCCCTTGGACTGTGCCTGGACTGTATCCAGTTCTGCCATGGTTTATACCTGTACTACATTCAGTTAAAAAGCTCTAAAACAGAGAGAGCCTTTGTGGTACCTAAATGTGTTTGTGGCCCTGGGCTTCCTTTTTTTTAATAGCTGCATGAGGTATAGTTGACATATAATAAATTGCGTATAAAGTTTACAATTTGATAACTTTTGACATACATATACGTATATGTCACATATATACACTTGTGAAAGCTATCACCACATGATAGACACACCATCACCATGAACATTTCCTCATGCCCCTTTGTACTCCCATCATCCTGCTTCTCCCCCACATCTCCCATCCCCACCCAGCCACTGATCTGCTGTTGCTGTATATTGTTTGTATTTGTTATAGTTTTATATAAATAGACTCATAGTGTGTACAATTTTAGGGGAGTTCTGGCTCCTTTCACTTAGCACATTGAGATTCATTCGTGTCATTGTGTGTAACCGTAGCTCATTTCCTTTTTTTCCCTGAGCGTTAGTCCATTTTTTGGGTTTACCACAATTATTAAGCCATTCAGCTGCTGATGGACATTTGGGTTGTTTCCAGTTATTGCTTATTGTAAGTAAAATTCCTATGAACATTCACATGCAGGTGTTCGTATGGTGTCTTAGTCAGTTTGGACTACTGTAACAAAGTACCATAGCCTGGGTGGCTTATAAACAACGGAAATTTATTTCTCACAGGCCTAGAGGCTGGAAGTCTGAGATCAGGATGCCAACATGGTGGGAGTCTTGTGAAGGCATCTTCCAGGTTGCAGACTGCCATCTTGTGTCTTCACATGGTAGAGATAAAGAGAATGAGAGAGCTGTCTGGGGTCCCTTTTAAAAGCACACTAATCCCATTCATGGAGACTCCACCCTCATGACCATATTACTTCCCAAAGAACCCCACCTCCCTGTATTATCACATTGGGAATTAGGATTTCAACATAAGAATTTGGGGAAACAGGAATATTCAGTCCATTGCATATGCATAAGGACATCTGAAAAGTGGACTAGCTGCTGGATCATGTGGTAGGTATAGGTTGAACATTTTCAGAAGCTGCTCAACTGTCTTCCAGACTGGCTCTACCCTGTCACTTTACTGCCAGCAGTGAAGGAGAATTCTAGTCCTTCAAATCCTTGCCAAAACCATGTGGTCAGCCTCTAGACATTCAGAAGATGTGTAGTGCTGTTTCATGGTTTTAATTTTGCAGTTGCCTAATAACTAATGGTGTTGAGCATCTTTCCACATGCTTATTTGCCACCATATATCTTCTTTGCTTTTTTTTGTTTTGAGGGATTTTCTGAGACAGGGTCTCACTCTGTCACCCAGGCCGGAGTGCAGTGGTGCAATCATAGCTCACTGCAGCCTTGAACTCCTGGGCTCAATCAACCCTCCCACCTCAGCCTCCAAAGTAGCTGAGACTACAGGCATACACAACCACACCTGGCTAACTTTTGTTTTTTGTAGATAGGGTTTCGTCATGTTGCCTGGGCTCGAGTGATCTGCCTGCCTCAGCCTCCCAAAGTACTAGGATTACAGGCGTGAGCCACAGCGCCTGGCCAGAAATTCTTAATTTTAATGACATGCAATTTATACATTTTTTCTTTTATGAAGCATACATGTTTTTGTGTTGTAAATAAAAAATGTTTGCATAACCCAAGATCACAACGATTTTCTCCTGAAAGTATAATTTTTATATATTTGAGTCTCTACTCCATTTTGAATTCATTTCCCAGTACGATGTGAGGTATGGATTGAGGTGAACTTTTTGGCCTGTGGACTTAAGTTGGGAAGGTTGCATGTAATAGAGTGAAGGATTTAAGAGCACCTTGAAAACAACCTGGTCACACTGACACATACAAGATGCCCCATAATACCAGAGAGGGACTGAGGGGAAAGGAAGAGGACATGTCTTCTCCAAGGAAGGGATATTTCATCAGGGTCAATGACAGCTGCTCCAGAAAAGACAGAGGAAGAAGAGCAGATTTGTTTAAGAGACATTTTCATGGATTGCAAAGGAAAGGATTTGGGGATCCACACTTTTTATCTCAGTACTCCTCAGAGAAAATAATTTTTTTTTTTTTTTTTTGAGACAGAGTCTTGCTCTGTCTCCCAGGCTGGAGTGCAGTGGCGTGATGTCATCTCACTGGAACCTCTGCCTCCCAGGTTCAAGCAATTCTTGTGCCTCAGCCTCCCAAGAAGCTGGGATCAACAGGCATGCACCACCACGCCTGGCTAATTTTTTTTGTATTTTTAGTAGAGACAGGGTTTCACCATGTTGGCCAGGCTGGTCTCGAACTCCTGGGCTCAAGCAGTCTGTCCCCCTTGGCCTCTCAAAATGCTGGGATTACAGGTGTGAGCCACCATGCCTGGCCCAGAGAAAATACAGATTAAAAAAAAGGCTTTGATCTTCTTGGGCTAGATGTTAGACCTCAAATTATCAAGTAAGGCAAGATTCTGCTCTTGGCCTTGGGTGTCAAGTGACAGAGCGATCCTTTGGGTTTATACCTCCTGTAGGGAACTGTCAGTGGATGCATCTTTGCAATGCTAGCTCTCTCCTTTAGGCATCTAAACTTATGGAAATTTTTCTTTTAATGCTCTAAACCAGTCATGAAATACATATTTGACACTTGCTGTGCGCAACCAGAGAGGTAGTTAAATACAAGGAGGAACAGAATGCAGTCTAGAGCATGACATTTGCCCTCAAAGAACTTTCTGGGGTTTTTTTGTTGTTTTTTGTTTTTGAGACAGAGTCTCACTCTGTCACCCAGGCTGGAGTGCATTGGCTCACTGCAACCTCTGCTTCCCGGGTTCAAGCGATTCTCCTGCCTCAGCCTCCTGAGTAGCTGGGATTACAGGCGTCCGCCACCACGCCCAGCTAATTTTTGTATTTTTAGTAGAGACGGAGTTTCACAATGTTGATCAGGCTGGTCTCGAACTCCTGACCTCTGGTAATCCACCCATCTCGGCCTCCCAAAGTGCTGGAATTACAGGTGTGCCACCACCCCCACCCTCAAAGAACTTTCAAGATTATTTCTGAAACATATTATTATTTCCAGGCCTTTTAAAATTATGCCTTTTCCAGGGAATAATTTAACCTTTTCAACATTCCAGTTTGTGATTAAAAACACTCATTTACTGTACTGCGTAGAAATTGAGTTTTACGTGGCATCTGTACTTCTGCTGCCATTATGTCCCTCCATAGGGTCCTCAACGCTCTTTATCTGGCTGTACGCTGCTGTGTTTTAATACCAAGGAAACAGCAAGAAAAGCTGGTAACCAACTCGTATGTAAAACAAAACCCAAAAAAATAAGCATGGGGTCAGGAGCGAATTGCCACGCAGGGCGCTCTGCTTGAACACCAGCTCTTCTCTGGGGTCCTGGTGACGGCGCTGTCAGTCACTTTCTTCCAGTGGTGGTATCTTGTCATATTTGGTCCAAAGTAAAGTGTTTTATGGTTCCCTTCATCATTTATTGCACTAAAGGAAAAGTAAGTAAACCTTTGAGCACTGAGTTGAGGGCTCTGGAGAGAAGTACAGGAAGGTGGTGCCACAGGTGTGCACCTTTTTTAGTTGTTTTGCCATTTTCCCTCTGCCAAAACAGTATCTAGTAGGTGTAGAAACTAATACACTGATAGATTGAAAAGAATGCTTCAGTTCCTGCTGTAAGCAATAAAATAAGTTCATCGTAAGGTGAGCACACTATATTGAGCATCTCTTTCCTGATATCATTTCCTTCCTAAGCTCCTGCAAGACCATGGTGCATTTCACATCCAGGCTGCTGTACTCAGATGGCCTGGATGTCCCAGGTCAGACTAAATGCACTGCCTGTGATTTCAGAAATAGGAAGTGTTGTGCCAGGGAAGACCAGTTGTCCTTCTAGGCTCCCGTTCTGTCTCAGCCGGTGTCAGGTGCTTGGAGGGTGAGGTTTGGTGGGTGATCTTCCTCTGAAATACCAGTACCAAGAGAATAATGATGCATTCAGAAAGTGCATAAGGTTTCACCATTGATGCAGTGGTCTAAATCTTTTTGCTCTGTATTAGATTAATAAAATCCTATAGTCTCAGTTTGTTAGCTTATCCTTTTTTATATGTTATATTTTTCAAATATTAGTATTTGAATGAGTCCAGATACATACTTTGCCCATCCTGTCTGCTTCATATTTTTTTTACCAGACCTCAGTTTTAGAAGTGAAGCATGTTTTTTTCTTTCTCTTTAAATTCTCTGGACTTTGTTTCTGGATGCAGTTTTCTTACACCAGTATGTTATTCAGCAAACCTTTGTTTGCCTGAAGAGTGTGCCAGGTTTACCATTCAGCACTTGATCAAGATTAAGCTCACCCCTGAGGAGCCTAAGAGAGAGAAGCAGAGTCATATAAGTGCAGTACCTTGCAGTCCACACCCTGGAGACCCTGTGACAGAATTTTCTGTGGCTGCTCGCAGAGCCATCAGATCTTCATCTTTGGCCACATGGCAGGATCTCCTGAAATTTGGGGGTACTGGCTAGAGAAAGGGACTCAGGAACCAGCATAGCTGTCTTCTGGTGTTCAGAGGCCTCTCCTGGGGCCAAGGGAACAATCTTGTGTTTCACACTTTTGTGTTGTAGAAAGTGGAATCAACACCATCTCAGGGGCAAAGAGCAGGGATCGGGGGAGAAGAGGACAGGATGTGTTGAGCTTCAGCTGGAGGGCCTTACAGATGTCATTTTGTTAAATCTTCATCATTCATTATTTTTTCCATTGTGCATACGAGAAGAGTGAGACTCATACAAGTTAAAAACGATGTGCCCACAGTCCTACAGGCAGTACAAAGTGCCACCAACAATCAAAGCACAGATCCATGGGACTCTGAAACCTAGGATACTTTGGCCACACCACTCTGCTTTTCCAGTGATCTACAGAGACATGGCTTTCAAATCAGTATAAAGAATTTCCAAGGACTTAAAATGGAGGAGTAGTCAGCCTTGAAGCTTCTTCTGTAACCACAAGGTTCTAGCATAAACTAAAGAGGCCTTTCTCAGAGAAGGCTTCTGAACAGGGTTTCTGTGTAAGTCATGGCTGGTGACACCACTCAGATTCCACCACATTCATCTCTCTGAGCCTGAAGACACAATTGGTGACATTTGTCCTGAGGGTAAATTAAAGAAGGCCCCCCTGGATGTTTTGGAAGGCCTAATTTTTTTCTCCTCAAACACTCCAGTTCCCCTAAAGAGGCCAGGAAAGCTTTTGGGGGTTAGGATGAGGACACGACTCTGCACCGTTACCTCCCTTCCTCCCTCACCCAGTCCGTTCCTCAGAGCACGCACCAGGGCAGATCTTGCTTGAGGATTTCTGCGAGGGTCTTTTTCAGTTGAGATTGCATTTTAGTGAGTAATATCCCCTGCCAAAGCTAAACTAAATCTGTGGGAAAAGACAGTATTCATCCCTAAGCTGCTAATAAAACGCTCACAACATGCTCAGAGTTCATCAGTTAGCTGTGACCCAGCCAGTGGCTCTTGCCTGACACCCATCTCTGCCTGGTGGCAGTTTCCTGAGTTATCAGAAAGCAGACATCATGATTCCTGTGTGCTTCTCCATGAAACGTCTCCCTCTGGAGGGGTTTATGGGGACATTAATCCTATCTTTTAGGGTGACGTTGGCTGACCAAATATTTTATTCTGAACTGTCCCCTCAAAATAGGTTCATTTGACTAAAAAAAGTTAAAGCACCGGGCACGGTGGCTCACACCTGTAATCCCAGCACTTTGGGAGGCCAAGGCGGGTGGATCACGAGGTCAGGAGATCGAGACCATCCTGGCTAACACAGTGAAACTCTGTCTTTACTAAAAATACAAAAAATTAGCTGGGCGTGGTGGCAGGCGCTTGTAGTCCCAGCTACTCAGGAGGCTGAGGCAGGAGAATGGTGTGAACCCGGGAAGTGGAGCTTGCAGTGAGCTGAGATCACGCCACTGCACTCCAGCCTGGGCGACAGAGCGAGACTCCATTTCAAAAAAAAAAAAAAAAAGTTAAAGCATATTAAATCCAAAACATACTATAGATTTTGTTTTTGTGAAGCTTCAATATAGTTGAAGCTATATCTGAGAAGTGTGCTTGCTACTTTGAGCATATGGGGCAACGTAGTTGTGGTTAAATATGGCTGCTTCTCTCACAGAATCAGGGATGGCTTCCCTTTCTTGGGAATAGCCATTTACAGAGGATGACATATATCAGGTTCCTTTTGCCATACCAGAGGTACTCAGTTTCAGGCTGACTGATACCCTGCCTCCTACCCTTAGCTACCTGTTTATTTTTAAGAAATATATCTATTTTTACATTTTTAAAGCAGAGCTGTA
The DNA here is from genome assembly GCF_009828535.3 of Hylobates moloch. Taxonomy (NCBI): domain Eukaryota; kingdom Metazoa; phylum Chordata; class Mammalia; order Primates; family Hylobatidae; genus Hylobates; species Hylobates moloch. The sequence continues at coordinate 5,550,354 of NW_026652294.1, forward strand.
ATAAATTCTCATAGAATCCATGCTCATGCATCATCTGAATTTTAATGTAACTTCTCAGTAAACGCTCCAGGATAATTTAGTTGCTTATGAGATCCACCTAGTGTATAGAGTTACTGGGCATAAACTGTACTTCAGAACATCTGACAGCCTCTTTTATTTGAGTAAAACATATGTAACAAAAATTTACCATTTGATCATTTTTAAACATACAATTCAATAGCATTAAGTGCATTTGCAGTGTGTATTCATCACCACTACCTAGTTCCAAAACTAGATCACCCCAAGTGGAAACCACCTACCCATTCATCAGTCAGCTGCTTCTCCTCCCCAGCACTTGGCAACCACTCGTCTACTTTCTATCTCTGGATTTGACTATGGATATTTCATATAAATAGAATCATACAATATGTAGCCTTTTGTGTCTAACTGTCACTTAGCATAATGTTTCAATACTTATTCATGTTGTAGCATATATTCGTACTTTGTTCCTTTTCATGGCCAAAAAATACTCCATTGTATGGATAGACCATATTTTGTTTATTCATTTGTCAATTCGTGGGCATTTGGGTTGTTTTCACCTTTTGGCTTTTGTGAATAGTGCTGCTGGGAACGTTCCTGTACAGGTATTTGTTTGAACGTCTGCTTTCAGTTCTTTGAAGTATAGACGAGGAGTGGGATTGCTGGGCTGTAAACTCTGTGTTTAACTTACTGAGGAACTGCCAGACTCTTCGTCAGCAGCGGCATCATTTGTCGTTCCCACCAGCAGTGTCTAAGGATTCCAGTATCTGCATCCTCACCATGTTTTTCTTTTCTTTTAAATAATAGCCATCCTAATGGGTGTGAAGTGTCATCTTATTGTGGTTTTGATTTGCATTTCCTTAGTGACTAACCGTGTTGAGCCTTCTCATGTGCTCGTTGGCTATTTGTATATCTTCTTTGGGGAAATGTTCTATTTACATCCTTTGCTCATTTTTATGTTTGGGCGACTGGGTTGTCTTTCTGTTGTTGATCGAGTTCATGTTTGTTTGTTCTTAATGGAAATTTTCCAATATGCACTAAAGTCTTGAGAATAGTAAAACAACCCTCCTGTACATACCCCTAGTGACAAGATATCAGCACAGGGCGCTGTCCCCACGCCCACCTGGAGGATTCGGAAGCAAACACCAGCCACTTAATGTCACGACACACTTAGAGCTCACTCCTCCCATTGTGTCATAATCAGTTTGCTTGAATTAAGATCCAAATAGGGTTCTCACATTGCGTTTGGATAGTATGTCTCTTTTAGGTCTCTCTCAGTTCGTAAATCTTCTTTTTTTCTTTCAGTTTCTTTTTGAAGGAACGGGATTGATTGTGCATCCTACAGAGTGACCCACAGTTCAGATTCTGTTGGTTCCTTCCCCATCCTGTTGTCCGTGGTGTAAACTGGTAGGCAGAGCTGGAGGGTGGATCTGATTCCAGTTCATGTTTTTGGCAGAAACATCTCAGCTGTGGAGTTCTGTCCATTCGCAGCAGGAGTGGCTGCCTCTTTGTGATGTCACTGCCTCTGATAACGAGGTCAGTCATTCTGGGTAATTCTGTCACTCCTTCTTCATTAGGCTTCCTCTTTACAGAGAAACCCCTTTGTCAGCTGTTCAGCTGCTTTGACTATGGTTTGGTCAGGAAAGTTCTATCAGGTGCCTGTTCCTCTCCCTTGATTTTCCAGCACTCAGGTTCACGAGTGGTTTCCAAGCCAGGCTGGTTGTGCCTTTGTAGGTATCACCCTAAACTCACCGATGTCACATTTTAGATGTACCACCCCATTATACTTAACACCTAACTTCAGTTTTTCAAATGGTGAGCCTTCCTGTTGGCTGTGGATTCAGATCACCTGGGGACCTTTAAAGAAAATTATGCCCTGACTCGCTCACACCGCGTGAATGAACGTCTCTGGGGTGGGGCGAGCATAGGAAAACCCGAAAAATCTTTGCACTGATTCTAGTGCACAGTGAGGATTGAGGGTCCGTATTAGATCAAGAGCAAAGATATGCAGGGCCTATCTCCAGAGGCTGCCGGCTCCACCTCGGCTGCCTGCCCTGCCTCCTTCTTGCTCCCTCTTTACCATGTAAGTACCAACACCTGAGCTCCATGATGAGCCGGGCAAGACTGTCCCTGAAAATGTACTGCTTCCCTTTACTTCCCCTTCCCTTCTCTCTCCTCCCCTGACCTGGAGCAGAGATTGGCCCTGCTTCAGGGAGGAGACAAGCACTGTAGTCCCCAGGGCAGCACCCTTAGATCGGCAGCTAGAGGGCCTGGCTAGGTTACCCCACAGGCACCACCGGCCCCAGGCAGCTGCCCATTCATCACTCCCAGGGCATTCTGTGTTTAACAGCCACTACCCAGAGATATCAATCAACAGTCTCGATGGTTTTTTTACTCTCTTTCAGACATTATATCTTCTCCCACCATACTACACAGAAAAGGAACCTCACTCACCTCACTCAGGCTCCCAAACTCTGCCCCACAGTATAGGGGGGCGTCATGAGCCAGGGTTTTGTTAGTAACTCACTCTTACCTCATGAGGCTGGGCTGTGATACCCAGCAGGTTTCATTCTGAGTGCACTGGGTTGCAGCTCAACAGTGTGGTGTCCTTGTGAAGATGGAGGACCAGTGAGGACCACCTCTGCCTGAGTATGGACCTGGGGACAGCGCTCTGCAGGGCCCAGACAGGCATGAGGAAGTGGATGCTTGCATGTGTCAGCAGAGAGATGAATCAGAGCCCTTGGCTTCTTGCCCTCTGTCCATAAAAGTGGCATTTCCTTAAATAGACCAGAACCTTAATAGCTATTTAAAGAGCATGTGGTATTTGGGAGTATATTTTATGGCCCTTAATTAAACTTCAAACAAATTAAAACATTTAAGATCTTTTATGACATATTTTTAATCTTTTTTGTGGAGATTTGTATAATCTCTTGGCTTTCACATCCCACCCTAAGGCCACAGACAGAAGGCAGGGTTAGATCTACAGTTGGGGTTTCCATCCTTGGTCAAGAAGCAGTGAGTGGAAACCACCCAGCCAGTCCGTTGGAGGGGCGAGGCTGTCAGGAGTCTTTATCAGGGTAGAAAGGACAGCAAATGGCACTGTGAAACAGGCCCTGTCTGTCCCCTGTCACATCTCTTAGTCCACATTTCCTGGATGAAGGACATGTGCCCTTAGGAGAAAATGGGGCAGAGCTTCTCATTCGAGTCTGTGCAGAGGCCATTTTGAAAGTTTGTTCTGGCACATGTCATCTCTCTTATTTTGTCGACCCTAATCCAAACATGGAATTATCTCGTAGAGTAGAAAAGCTCTAAATTGACCTGAAAAAAACTAAATGCAAAATCTGAACTCATCAGTAAGAAACTTGCATTATAATTAGTAATATGTTTTCTATGTCTCTATTATTTTTAAAAAAAGTTAATTTTTTTCTTCTAAATTGGCACCATTGCTTGTGAATAGTGAACAACAGAAATTCCTTCTGTTAGTGTGCATTTTCCCCTCAAATAAGTGTGAGTTTTGGCTTTAAGAATAGTGTACTTTAAAGGGTTCTGCTGGCCTCCTTCAGAAGCTGTCTCTGTAGGAATCAGGACATGAGTGCAGAGTGGAAGGCCCTTGGCTCTCCAGCCCCTCTGCTCTTCAGCAGAGCATAAATGGCCTTCCCTCAGAGGGAAACCCCTGGAAGATAAGGACTTTCCTTATGCACTGAAAACGCCACTTTCACTAAATAGAAATGTTATTTCTAGGCAAGCTCTGTGAAATAAACTCATAAGAAGGGATATCTTGAAAGTTGTAACGCTATTATAGCTCATCTAATTTCATGCTCTTCTGGCTTCTGAAAATTTTATTTGCAAGGCACACAGCCAGAGTCCCAGCTACTTGAGCAGCTGAGGCAAGAGGAACCCTTCAGCCCAGGAGTTCAAGCCCAGCTTGGGCAACATAGTGAGAGACTCCCACCGTTCTTTAAAAGCACACAAACCTGATTTGTGGTTGCTCTTCCCTTTATTCGCCATTGCTCCTAATGCTTCATGGCAACTCATATGTTTCTAACTGCAGGATATTGGAAGTCCTTGTGGCCTCTCCACATCACTGCCGCATTGATCACTCTGTCCTGTTTTAAACACACTCTTCCTTTGCCTTCTGGTTTCTTTCCCCCAACCCCTGGCCCTTCCCTGTGTTCCATTAAAGGCTGTTCTCAGCATGGCCATTACTTGTTGGAGTTCTGAGGGGCTGGATCTGAGGCCTCCTTCTTGCTTATGGCCCACTGTGACCATCCCTAGGGGATCCCACACGGGACTCCGATGACGCTGCACTTTCTGTCTCTCTGCAGTGCTCTCTTGACTCACGTGTTAGCACCACCAAGCACTTTTGGGTGTCTCCAAGGTATCTTGAACTTAAGGTGACAAAAACACACCCCTCGTCTGCTCAGCGCCCACCTTCCTCCAGGGAGCTCTGCCTCTGTGAAGGCCACCACCAGCGTCTGGTTCTGCCCACAGAAGCCAAGGCCCATCCCGAGCACTGCATGCACTCTCCCTCCTCATAGCCAGTCTGTTGCCAAGTCTAGTCTGCTTTAGCTGCCAAGTATCCCCGGAGATTCCCACCCACCACTCCAACCCAACCTGATACAGACCTCTGCAGCCACTGACCAGCCAGCCTCTGACTGCCCTCCCCCTGCTCCTGGCTGTTCTTCTGACCCCAGTCCAGCCACACTTCCCTTTAAACCTCCTTGAGCCCTGGCCCATGTCAAGTCCACGTGTCAGCCCTGTCCAGCAAGATGCCCACCCATGAAACCCCAAGTGAGGACTCGCTGAGTGTGCAAATGAATCCTCAAAAAGAGCAGCCCATCCCCAGGCCCTCTGCCCTTTCCTGCAGGCTGTCCCTAGATGTGCGGCCATAGCCGCATCCACCTGTGGATTCCATGCTGGGGCCACAGATTTTAGGGTGTCGCTGTGTCTCCTGCTCTCCAACATGGAGGTTCCCCATTACCGTTAGTGGAAGAACACAACTCCAGGCCCTTCATTTTTCTGTTTGTATGCCAATCCCGATAAGATCTTTGCAGGCCTGCAGAAAACAAATCCACACACTGGCGGCCACGGCCCTCCTGCCGGGGTGGGAAAGCTCTGCCTTGTGGCATCCAAATGGCTTTGAAACAAGTGATTGTAGAGCATGCTTCCTACCATTGTGTTTTGAGTGAGAACTTCCAGCAGTTGGGATTTTGAGCTAGTTTGTTATCTGAGTTCCTCATCCAAACCCCCTTAGAGAGAAGGGGAGAAGGAGGGAAGGAAGGAACTACACACCAGGGCACGTGGTGTTGCTCCATGTGCAGCAACACATGGAGCAGTGGAGGCAGGTGGAGGTTTACAGGTCACATGAGTATGATGAGGGTCAGCAGAGTTGCAGCCACGTGCCCAGGAGCAGGGCTCCAGGTAGGAGCAGCCTAGGGATATTCTCAGTGATTCTGTTGCGTTTGGATTCATGCCATCTGCAATACAGCAACCATCTCCTCTACAGTAAGCAAACTAAACCCTAAAAATACCTTACAGGCTGGGCACGGTAGCTCACACCTGTAATCCCAACATTTTGGGAGGCTGAGGCGGACAGATCACCTGAGGTCAGGAGTTCAAGACCAGCCTGACCAACATGGTGAAACCTCATCTCTACTAAAAACAAAAATTAGCCAGGCATGGTGGCGGGCGCCTATAATTCCAGCTACTCAGGAGGCTGATGCAGAGAATTGCTTGAACCCGGGAGGCAGAGCTTGCAGTGAGCCGAGATTGTGCCACAGCACTCCAGCCTGGGCAACAGAGCGAGACTCTGTCTCAAAAAAAAAAAAAAAAAACTTGACATGTGTAAAGCACATCACAGTTTCAGAAGGGGTTGAAGACTCGTCATCTTGTGTGGGCTGGGATTTCACTGAAGTCCAAGACAGCCAGGGTGGTGTGCCCAGGAAGTGTCCAAACCTGGCTCAGACCCCTGTCCACAAGCTTCATACTGGTGGTGGTGAGTTGTTTTTATCCAAGGCATAAAAGCTTTAGCTTTTTTCCTCAATTGCCAAGAACATCCAGGGTGACTTTAGCCCTCCTGGGAAGGTAGGGATCATAAGTTCCAGGGGCCACCAATCCACAGGCAGATTCACCTGTTGCCACCTTAGAAAGCAACAGAAAGTTTAGTTCCAGACCTCATGCCGATGGGGACAGAGCACCAGGCTGCTCCCAGGCTCTTCTGTGGGGTCCAGGCATGGAGCAGAGGCATGACGGGCAGATGGCAAGAGGCAGGTCTGGGGGCCACCTGCAGACACTTGATGAGGGCCCCAGGATCAGGGGAGGAGTGCTCAGCAGGCAGTAGGGAAGACGGGGCAGGAACCCTTGCCCCAAGCATCCTGCGAGTAGTACCTCACTGTCATTCTCACAATCATCCAGAGCAGTCTGGAAGGAGGCTGAGGCTCTGAGAGGCCAAGCACAGAGCTGGTCTGTGGGATCATTCTCCTCTTCCTGTGCTCCCCTGGCAGCCCGGAGCCCACTGTGGTCTGGGTTTGGGGATAGCTGGCGGGTTGTGTGAGTGGTGGCGGCTGGCAGGTAGGGGGTAGAGGAGGCCTCACTGGGTGCTGGTCACACCTGCAGAGCAAGGGTCTTGACTGAGTGAGGTAGGGAGAAGCCATTTCTCTGGTGATTCCATGCGATTCTATGTCGTTTCATATGTTTCCTCTCCAAGATACTGATCCCATCATAATATTAACGGGCCGTGGTAGCCATGTGGAGGGGAGCTCCCCGCCTTCCTGCCTGGTGTTCCTGCACCGTGCCTTCCGAGAACCCAGCTTCGTTGTTCTTATATTTAGTCAATATGACTTCATTAGCAATTAGACTTTTCAGCCTGGAACATTTCAAACCATGGAACAGCCAGTCACGTTGGGAGCAAAGGGCTGCAGGCTTCTTCCTCACTTCCCTGGAGGAACCCCTTTTTCAGAGCCGGGCTCATTCTCGCGACATGATCTCTGTGGATGGGGGAGGAGGCAGAGCAGCCAGTGGGTGCTCAGGCTTCACTTGGGCTCCCTACTTTCTGCCTGCAGCTTATCACATAGGGTGCCTTGGAGCCACGTGCAGCAGTCTGGCCTGGCTGCCCTCCAGCCCTCCAAGGGTTAAGGGAGGTAGGGCCCCCAGCCAGCCTTCTTTTGGGCTTTACTTGTATTGGTAGGAAATTTCGTTGTCAGGTTCTCAAATGTGAACTTCCTCAGCCTGGAACTGAAGGAGCCATTGTTTTCCTCCCAGTTCAGGTCACTGTGGCATGCTTTGTAAATGAAGTCTCTCTTCCCGGAGATTCCAGGTGGGGCGGGGGTGCTGGAGCAGCAGCTTCTTCCCTGGCAGGGTGTTGGGTTTATCTTGAGGAAGCGGAGGGGGAAGGCTGGGGTTCCCACAGGCAGGCGGATGGGACACAGGAGCCTCTGCCTCGAGGCGCTGTGCAGTGGTGAGGCCAGGCACGTCCACGACCCTGCCAGAGCTGCCTGCATTTCAGGGAGCAGAAGGGGCGGCTGTGGCAGGAAGTGAAGGTTTGTTTTCCTCCAGAAGTGAATGTGACCTCTGAGGGCCAGGCGCTGCTATTGGCCTCACACAGAGCTCCACACGTTATTAAGAAGCTTCCTGGCCCCCTCTCCCTGCAAGGATGCCTCTTTCATCAAGCACTTAGTCCCTTAGACCTGGCTCTTTTTTTTAGTACCTTTAATAGACTTTTTCCTCTGCATTTTGAACAAGGGGACCTTGCATTTTCATTTTGTAGTGGGCCCTGCAAATTATGGAGCAAGTGAGTCCTGGCCCATTCTTCATTTGTCTTGCATGCTTCATTCCTGCCTCTTCTCTGTACCCCAATCCTGGACTTATTTCACTGTGGAAAGGTGCACAGGGCATTAGGAAATCTTACCTAGACAACTAAAGGAAAGCAGGCCCATCCTCCTATGATACACCTCACTTTGAATGATCCCATAGACCTGCTCTGTGGCCTGGGTGAGTGTCTTGGCCTCTCGGAGACTCACCCTCCTTCCAGACTGCTCTGGGTGGCTGTGAGAGTGAAAGTGAGTACTGCTCACAGGATGCCTGGGGCAAGGGTTCCTGTCCTGTCCTTCTCTGCTGCCTGCCTAGCACTCCTCCCTGGTCCTGGTTTCCTCCCTAAAGAGCTGCTTTCTGAGATTCCAGTGAGATCAAAGAGATGAGATTGCATGCGTGTGCATGTGTTCAGGGGTTTTCAGTCAGCAGTAACTGTCAAGCCCTGTTTGCCACAAGGCACCTTCTTCATTAGGTCATCAGAACCCTCTATGGGGTGGTAACTGTTAAATCATGGCCAGAGCAGAGAGCCGCGTGGAGGGCGGGCCAGGCCTCTTGGGAATGTAGCAGGTCTTACTCTCAGGACTGCATCTTCGTGGCCAAAAGTGTGAGGACTACAGCACGGAGGCAGAGAGGATTCTCAGCTGGCCCAGGTATTTGGGGAGGGCTGACGTCAGTGGATGCCTGGTGGCACACATTTAGGTAGCCAGGTCAGACTGTCAGCACACCAGCCACCACAGGCTTGCTACCACCTTCCCCTGTGACTCTTGGCAGGTTTGCATTTCCTTGTTCCTTAATCTGGTCACTTTCCTCACAGCAGTTTATAACAATATCTCTGGGTCATATCAGAGAAGCTGGAAGCAGCAGATGGTCAGGTTAATGAGAGGAAATGGCTTATGAAAGTAACGCTTGGGACTGCTGTCCTTTGGAAGGCTCATGCTTTGCACAGACACTGGTGCGTTCTGGGCACGTGCAGTCAGAAGCCAGACAATACATTCTGATGATGCTGGTGATGAGAAGTCAGCCTTGTGATCCTCCACGTGGTCTGCTGCTTTGTAAGGACACCTGCCTAGAGCTGTGAGGCTGGACTGACGGTCTCCCTCGCAGGGGCGGCCTGCCCAGCCTGCTTTACTTGGGTCCTTGCTGGTTGGACACATCCTCGCAGCTCTGAGCCTGGGTTCCCATGGCCCCCACCTGCCCTTGTCTCTGAGCCAGGTCCCTGACTTGGTGTTAGGTCCTAACAGTATATAAAGAGGGGTCAGGATTCGTAAAGTGCTTTGTAAACTTTGTAAGACTCTATACAGATATAGTTAATAATATAATGATAATAATAGTGTTAATATTATTCTGTGAATCACTCATTCCTGGGAGGAGTATAAAGTGCTCCCCAGGAGCTGGACGGTTTGCATTGAATAATAAAATTTGGGCTTTCTCAGTCACCTAGGAAGCTGGCTCTTGGTGCAGTTGAAGGTGGCGTGAAATAATGAAAGTGGGACAGGGTGGTGGGGAGGTGTTCTTGTTCAGCTTGTGGTGTCTGCATAAAGTGTGAATTAGGAAAATTGAAATGTGTAGATTCATCTTCATAAGGACTCTTGCAAATAAGGGTAAAGGCTACATACCAGCTGAATTGCAGAATATTTTATATGATAAAATACTCTGGGCCAGGTAAGGTGGATCGCACCTGTAATCCCAGCACTTTGGGAGGCTGAGATGGGAGGATTGCTTCAGCCCAGGAGCTATGATTGTGCCACTGCACTCCAGCCTGGAGACAAAGTGAGATCCTGTCTCTTTAAAAAATAATAATAAAATCTGAATTATATATTCCTTTTATAGTTATAAATACTTTAAAATATGGAGTAAGGTGCCCCTTAAAGTCAAGGCTGGGTACAGTGGCTCATGCATGTAATCTCACTGCTTTGGAGGCTGAGGCGAGATCGCTTGAGCTCAGGAGTTTCAGACCAGCCTGGGCGACATAGCAAAACCTCATCTCTACAAAAAACAAACAAAATTAGCTGGACGTAGTAGCACGTACCAGCCTGTAGTCCCAGCTACTCAGGAGGCTGAGGTAGGATTGCTTAACCCCAGGAGGTCGTCGAGGCCGCAATGAGCCAACTCCACTCCAGGTTGGGTGACAGAGAGACCCTGTCTCAAAAAATTTTAAAAAGTCGAGGTGGTTCCCCAAGAGGTGGCATGGAGAGCACATAGCTGGCCTTAATCGGCTCCTAATGAAAGATGGGGGCTGTCAGATGATGACACCTTCAAGTTATAGAGGTGTTTTGGTTTGTGGTTTGTGTGTTTTTTCGGAGGGGGGGGTCTCACTGTGTTGGCAGGCTGGGGTGTAATGGCTGTTCACAGGCACAGTCATACCATGCTGCAGCCCTGAACTCCTGGGCTCAAGGTATCCTCCTGCCTCAGCCTCCCGAGTAGCTGGGACCACAGGTGCATGCCTGGCAGCAAATTGCAGAGGTTTTTGAAGGACTGCAAGTCTTAGCTTAGAGTCCCTGATCTGGGAGGTCAGGCTGAGTCATAACGTTTCTTAACAGAACAGCCCTGCCCCACTCCTGTGCCCCATGCTTCTCCCTGGCAGAGTTGAGGCCACAGCCTGCAGGGCTGAGGAGCCCTGTACGCATCCCACCTCCCCACACCAGACACTAAAAAGACCAATGCACAGAGGATCGAGGCATTTAATCAGACCAATAAATTGCCTCATCAAAGACATCTTTAAGCGAAACGTGTATTTTCAGATTACTTTTTTTAACCACAAGTGTGTGGTGGGGTACACTATAGCAATCTCCAGTACATGTGGTACATGGCCTGGACCAATGCTCAGGGGGCCATGTTGTTGCTCTCCTTGGCTTCTCACCATCCATCAGAGCAGGTGTCGTTAAGAGTGAAAAGGGCAGAAGGTATCTTCATGTGTGGGCACACTTTGAGATACACCCTGACTTGGAGGATCTTTTATGTGCTTCAACAACCAATGGAGAATGAGTTGCATTTTAATACATGGTGCTTTAAAGGTCATTGATTACCGGCCAGGTGCGGTGGCTCACACCTATAATCCCAGCACTTTGGGAGGCCGAGGCGGGTGGATCACGAGGTCAAGAGATTGAGACCATCCTAGCTTACAGTGAAACCCTGTCTCTACTGAAAATACAAAAAAAATAGCCAGGTGTGGTGGCACATGCCTGTAGTCCCAGCTATTCGGGAGGCTGAGGCAGGAGAAATCTCTTGAACCTGGGAGGTAGAGGTTGTAGTGAGCCGGGATCATGCCACTGCACTCCAACCTGGCGACAGAGTGAGACTCCATCTCAAACCAAAAAAAAGTTGGGGAGGCGGGGGGGCATTGAGTACCACCCACATCGTCTGTTCTGTACTGTCACCCCAACAGGTCATGGTAGAGGCCAGCTTCAGCAGCCTAGGGTCCTCTCTTTGTATGCAACAGCTAGTAATTCAGCAAGACGCCAAGTGTTATACCAGGCCCAGGTGTGACCACGCAGGGGCAGCCATCTACAGCTGGTGGGTGGGATGGGTTGGGGAGTCATAGATACCAGGTAGCCCTTGGACACAGCTGCCCTGCCCTGGTTTTGGTTTTGTGTTTTGGAGGCCGTGCAGCATCTGAGGCCTCCTGCGTCCTCCTTGGCTTCTCCTAAGAGGGTCCCAGCATATATTGTTTACATGTTTTTCTTCCTTTCCTTCAGAATATTGACATTACAAACTTCAGCAGCAGCTGGAACGATGGGCTGGCCTTCTGTGCCCTCCTGCATACATATCTCCCTGCCCACATTCCATATCAAGAACTGAACAGCCAGGATAAGGTAGGCCATGGAGGGCCAGCTCCCGGCACCCGCCTCACAGGGTTGGAGGGCTGAGAACCAAGGTTAGTGCCTGCCTCAGCAGGTCACATACCACAGCACTGGCTTGCGATTGCCTCTTGCCATCTGGTTCTTATTCTGGGATCAGGTCATTCATGCTGAGCCTTGTGTGGAGTATTTGGTTGGTTCAGAATTCCCCAAGTGATATCATTCCTAGTGGGAGCAGCCAGTCCTTCCTGAGTGACTACATTTAGGATGAAGAGCTTCACCGGGAGGGGGCCAAGAAGCTCCCTGAAGGCAGGAGTAGTCAGGCAGTGCTGACCAGGCCAGGCCAGCCTCCTGCCACCTTGAAGAGGGCTGTCACTCCATGGCCCATTCTGCTCTGTGGGCCTTAGAACTGGCAAGAAACACCAACCCTGTGCACTCCAGGGCATGGTTTAATATTTCATCCAGAGAGTTCCTTGGGGACAGGGTCAGGGAAGAAGCCCTACCCAGAGGGCCACTGGAGAGGATCCAGGCCCGCAGCCCCCGCCTCAGTCCCCTGCTTCCCCCTTCCCCCATGTCAGCCCCCAGCCTTGCAGACAACCCTCGAAGATCCCTGTGGGGGAAGCTCATTTGATGAGTGTTCCTAACTAGCTTTTGGGGGTGCATGTTCAGGTGCCACAGCATTGGCGCGGCAGAAGTAGGATTCTTCAGGAGTGAGGAAAGAACAGGTGTTGGTGGGTTACTCGGCAGCAGGTCGGGAGGGGAGGGTGGCCGGGCCCAGTGCAGGGTACTTGGTGCAGACGCAGAAGCTCAGGCTCCCAGCATAGGTTTGTTGTGGCACCAGGTAGAGGTGAGTGTCGTCCTTCAGGTGCATCTGTCCCAGGCGGTTGTGGAGGCCACATGACTTTCTCCGTGCCTTGTTCACGCACTGCAGTGACACGGTTTCTTTTACAGAGAAGGAACTTCATGCTGGCTTTCCAGGCAGCTGAAAGTGTCGGCATCAAATCCACACTGGTGAGCCCTTGTCCCCCTGAGTCACTGGCAGGGCCCTCCTTCTGGTTAAGAAGAGTTCAGTCCTGTTTAAGCTGAATCCTCGTGGGCGTGGGGTGGTGTGGCTGCCTGGTAAAAGGCAGCTGTGGGGTGCTCTGGGGCCAAGGGAGGGTCCCGTCAAGGGTGGGTGCAGATGTGGGATCTTGTGTCCTGGCCCCCAGCACTTTATCTCACGTGAAACACCCTAAGGATGCCCCCTGAAAGAGTGGGAGGCCTGAGACCATGGGCCCAGCCAACCTTACCTGGGACGGCTCCTCGCAGTCATCTCTTCCATAAGGGAATCTCTCAGGTTAGAAGAAAAATGTCATATGTTTATAAATCTCGCTGTCAAAAACACCACACCAGCAGGTCCATCTGCCTTGTTCATCTACAGCGAGAGGGCAAGGCAGCTCCCAGCCAAGGCAGGCGGCTTTAGAGGCTGGACCGGAGGCTCCTGCACTTCCTCGTGATGGTGTGGGGAGCCACCACTCATAGGACAGAAGTGTGGAAACCCAGCTTGTTCTCAGGTTCTTTAGGCCTCTCATGCTTCTACCTTGCCGAGCCCAACTTTCCGGGAGAAAACATAGCGTCCAAATCCAAAGCCAAAGCTTCTACACCCAGAGACAATTTTATTAAGTAAACTGAGTGCTGCAGCATCACATGGGACACACAGACCATCAGGGGATTTTCAAAAAGGGCGGAGAGCCCACAGGCCAGGCCAGGCCAAGCCCCAAACAGTCCTAGTTCTGGGGCCCTCCAGGGCCAGCTCCCCATCCCCGTGCCCCCAGCCTAACTTGTAGCAACTGGAGGTGCTGTGAAGAAGTGTTTACGCCCATGTTCATTCATTAGAGTGTTGATGCCACAGGTGCATCTAAATCCCTAGAAATGTACTTTTTTAAGGGTGGCCTCTGTTCACCTGTACAGGGAAAAATAAGTTAAATATTCCCCCATTCCTGGATATTTTACAACACATGTGTAAAGTTCCAATATATAAAAAAAGCAGGCCTTTTTCCCACCCTCAAAAGCTTCTATAGTCAAGATTCTTGCATTGAACAGGCAGGTTTTCATTTTCTGCACCAAGTCACCAAGGGCGCCCTCCTGATCCTGCGTGCTCAGCCACACGTCCTGTGCTCATCACCCACGGGAAGGGAAGGATCTCTCAGGCTGTCCCCTTGGGTCACTCCCCGAGCCTTCAGCAGCAGCAGTGTATCACTTTTTGAGGCCTTCTGTCTCGTGTTAAAGGCTGTGAGACACTGGAAGTGGGGTAGGGGTGGGTCCACGGTTTCACAAGTTTATTTTCCTACAACATCAGTTCATCGGTCACAAGTCACTGGCATTCTGCAGAGCACAGTTACAGAGCAGAGTCTTGGATGATTTCAGACTGTTGCCCATGGTGAAGGCCATCAGAGTGTTGGTTCTGGGAGCCCCCGACAGAGAGAAATTCTCCTAGGCCAGTGCCTGGGGCTGAGAAGGGCTCTCAGAAGGATCTTCCAAGGAATGGTTTAAGAAGAGAGGCAGACGTGGGGAGGAGGGAGGAAGTTCCCCCGCCCAGACTGGATGAAACCCTTCCCATCCTGCAGAGCCGTGAGCAGGGAGGCACCTTGTCTGTGGCTCTGGAGCAGGGGTGGATGGCCTGGGGACGATGCTGATGCCCAGGGAGGAAGCGTTCTTGGCCAGGCTTTAAAAATGTGTAATTAGGACTAGAAAATATTTCAAGGCCCCATCCAACCCCAAGAGCCCATGTTGCTATGGCAGAGCCCATTGGGACAACCTGGAGGTGACCTGCAGTTCTAACCAAGCCTCTTCCTTGTCTGTCAGGACATTAACGAGATGGTACGGACTGAACGACCCGATTGGCAGAATGTGATGCTGTATGTGACGGCAATCTACAAATACTTTGAGACCTGAGCATGCCGGGAGGAGCCGCCCCAATAGCGGGGGTACCCCTCCACAGTGACCAAGCAACACCAACGCCATTAGCTACGCACCCCTGTAAAGCTTCCAGCAACTCTGGGCTGCCCCACAGCGTGTGAGCCTCCATCTCGGGGCTTCCGGATTGGCAGAACTCAGCCGTGTGGCCCACAGCTCCCACCAGGGCCCCTCCCACATGACCTGTCCATTCAGGTCATGTGGGCTCAGCACACATCCTGCAGGCTGGTGGCTGCTGGAGTTTTCCTGCTGAAGAGAATATTGAACTACACTAGTGCTCCAGGGCACCAAACAAAAAGGGCTCATGCACAGCTGAATTTGGGAAAAGGGATTCAGTTCTGTGGGAAACTCACTGGGGTTGATGAAGGCTCAGCCGCGGCACTTCCTGACTATTTGCTGGGGTGGGTTCCGGTGCTGGTGAGAACCCAGAAGGAGAGTCAGCGCCTGGTAGTTCCCAGCGCCCTGGGCCCTTCACCGTCCTAGTTTGGAGGAGCATGTCACCACAGATGTGGGTCAGCTGCCCCACACCTGACGGGGCTGTCCTGGCCGACACAATCCAGGCGTGTTCAGCCTGAGCTAGGAGAGTATCTAGAGGGCGTGGTGCGGGCACGCCAGGGCTGGGGTGCTGCTGCTGCACTCACGTGGCTGGGCTTTCTGGCAGGAAGCAGTTGCAGGGGCCCCTTGCCTGGACTCTGTGACCTGTCTTCCAGCCTGGAAGGGGTTTGGAGTCCCAGCTCTGGCTTTAGATTTCTTCGTCATAAGGAGTTTTTCTAGTTAAGATTTTTGTTTTGTTACGAGCAATGCTGGAAAAAGTCAAGTCGCTCCTGTTCTGTTAGTACCAAAGTTACATTGTTTCAATAAGCATAGAAATCTAAACAAGATCTGTACATTAGCATGGTGACAGCAAGGAATGAAGCAGGAAATAGGAGAAAAGTAAACAACTTTAGGGAGCTCAGGCAGTGTCATTTAAACACACTGAGTCACTAAGACATAATTCTCCTAGGCCAGAGTTTAAGAAAGTGCCTTAACTCTTCTTGTGAGGGCAGCCACTGCCCTCCATGGCCAAGGCGGGACCTCCAAGACTCAGTGGTTGAGTTGTCTCCTACCCTCCCCAGGTGCTGGGTCCATTCCCCCCGTGCTCACCCTCCCCAGGTGCTGGGTCCATGCCCCCCGTGCTCACCCTCCCCAGGTGCTGGGTCCATGCTGTTTGAACCAAAGCCTTATTTAAAGGTGGTCACTGGAGATGCTCTCAGGCTGGAACTCAACAGCTATTTTTGGGAATAGGGATCTCCCATGTGCCTAACGCAGTAGCTATTGGTTTGAACAATGTCCAGACAAGACCTGTAGCTTTGAGAATACAACTGTGTTTGGCACCTGCATAGCACCATGAGGAAGACCAGCCACCAGTGGAAGCGGGGTCACTGCCCCACAGACTGGATGCGATGAGGGGCTCCCAGGAGGCCCAGCCAGCCCGATTGTGGGCTGAGGGGTCTGCATTCAAACACGATGTTCTAGATTAGGAGTTTTAACGTGTCTGTGTAGCCTAGAATGTGGTTATTAGGAAAGGGGCTGTGCATGTGGGTGCGGCTGCCGGCACACCTGGTCACCAGATGGCCAGGAGCTACCCATCAGCCCTGCCCAGATGTCAGCCTGGGAGCTCAGGCTGCTGCCGCCGGCTGGATGCCCTTTGGTGAAATGCCCATTTTCAGCTAAGAAAGGAGAGGCCAGGCAAGCAAAGTCATGCCACAAAGCATACCAGAGACCCCCGCAGACGCCTGGCCCAGTCCCGCCCCCCGTCTGAGTTGTGTTCTTGTTACTGTTCCTCTGTTGATGGCCAGCCCTGCTGTTGGCATGAGCCACTGATGTTCGTGTGAGAATTATTGTTTTTAAATGTCTCTCCACTTGGATATCCTCAGTTCCCACTTTTGCTCTCATTTGCCTTCACAGAGGCCAGTCCACCTGTCCGGATCCAGCTGTCTGGTCATGGTTTGGTTTATTTATTTTGTCCTTCAGGGGCTGTTTTGCCCTAAGAATGAGGAGACTTCCCCGGGTCTGCAGTTCCTGACTTTATCCCTTGCTGGCCATGCGAGCCCAGCCCTGGTGCCTCATGGGATGGGGGGTAGGGGTCCCCAGGATCTTCTGGAGGAGGGTGGCCATGGATGGATGGGCTATATCTGTGTCTTCCCTCTGGGAGTCTCATGGGTCCAGCATCAGGCCTGGGGTCAGCAACAGGGAAAGAGGGTGGGCATGGGAAGGGCCTGGCCCCGCCTATCTAGAGGCTTGCCTCGGGCCCCTCCTTGGGGAGGGTTTGCACGCAGAGCTGCAGGGGAGAGGGTTCCAGAAGCATTGCCTTTTGCCTCGTCTAATAGGATCCTTAGAACACTGTGGGCTTTAGGAATGACCATAGATGCTCACATGTGTTTAAAGTGACATTTGGAGATGCTCTCGGTCCTGTGGCACCTGGCACAAAGTCTCCAGGAATCCACTTTGCCTCTTCTCCCTTCAAGCACAAGCTTTACTGCAAAAGGGCCAGTCGCGATTCTGTTTCTCTCGATCCCAGGCTTCTGCGGACTGACGATACTTTTAAATGTTGTTCTAGTAAATATTCTTGAATGTATTAAAATGGCTGAAACAACAAGCTTGGGCTTTTCTAGCTTGCCCTCCACTCCCTGCCGTCCCTCTGACGTCGCATAAACCAGAACCCAGCTCCCTCCTGGGACTGGCTGTGGAGAGGAGGGCACCTTTGAGCCAGCCTGTGGCCTTACCCCAAGGCGTACTTCCTCGTGTGGGAAGATCCTGACCAGGAGTCCAGGGTCGCCTCCCCTGGGCCACAGCACATCCCCGTGTGGCCTGGGGCTGTGGGACAGTGAGCCCTGTAACCACTGGGGTTCTGTGACAGATGTCAAGACCCCAGAGACCGTGGCAGAGCTTCCCCCAGGAGAGTGGAAGCCCCTACATAGCCCAGACACATGCCTTCCCCGGGTACAGGGGAGTGTGTCTGGAGGGGTTTTGTTTGTTTTGAGGAATGTATCATCTTGGAAATAATTGTCAGGATGTATAAAATAAGAAGAAAAGTATACTACCCAGAGGCAACCAGATAAACCTTTTTTTCTGTGCATTGTTTTTTTGTTGGTTTTTTTTGAGACGGGGTCGATCACGGCTCACCACAGCCTTAACCTCCAGGGCTCCAGCAATCCTCCCGCTTCAGCCTCCCGAGTAGCTGGGACCACAGGTGTGTGCCGCCATATCCAGCAGTTTATTTATTTATTTATTATTTTTTATTTTTTATTTTTTTGTAGAGATGGGCTTCTTGCCATGTTGCCCAAGCTGGTCTTGCACTTCTGGGCTGAAGCAATCCTCTCGCCTTGGCCTCCCAGAGCCTTGGGATTACAGGTGTGAGTCACTACAGTGATTGTGAATGCACTGAGCTGGCCTGGAGAACACTCTTATCACCTTGTCCACGTCACATGCAAAAGGCCCATGGTGGTGGTGCCTCCTGCACACGAGGGCATGTAGTGAGTGCCCTTCCCAGGTGGAGACTCCTCAGGGTTGGGAGCCCAGCAACTGCCTTGCTCCTGAGTAAGCCAGGAGTTGTGCTGTGACCTGCAAATGCTCAGGAGCTGCACCCCTGGGTGCCAACAGCTGCAGGCACCCTGGGGTGGGCAGTGGGCAACAGCTATAGAGCTGGGAGCTAGGCGTGAAAGGACTGGGGGCAGGACTGGGCTTGGAGTCAGCTCCTCCCTGCTCTGCAGTCCCTGCGTTGTATCCTCTGCCGTGTGGAGGGGGTTCTGCCCTAGTGGTCAGCAAACAACCATGGAGCCTGCAGGGCGGGCCCTGTGTGCAGCGGCCTCCACGAGTCAGCAGGGGACCGCCGTCCCTGCCAGCGCACCTGGGCCTTGTCCTGGGCAGCACAGACCCCTTAGCCACCACCCCCAGGTGGGGCGGTCACTCCCAGATCCTCCGTCCGTCCTGCCTGCAGTGCAGTTGCCTTGGATGCTGACTAGGGTGGCCCTGAGGGGATCCCTCTGTCCCCAATTACGGGCCTGCGGGGCCCGTCCACAGTGCCGCGCCCCTCAATTTGGAGCTGGCTCTGCTGCTCCCCAGGGCAGCACCTCTGGGGAGGGCATCGTTTCTACCTTGACTCAAAGTTCCAGGATCTCTGAGGGACAGCTTAATAGGTGGAAGGGGGAAGCTGTGAGATTCCAGAGAGAGTGGAGAGGTTCCAGAAGGATCCCTTACACCCCTCCAGCACCCTCAAGGGCCTGCCGTCCTGTGCCCAGATGCCATGCCCTGCCCCAGCAGCCCTGCCTGGCCAGCTCTATGGCCCCAGCCCCACGGGGCCAGCACTTCCTGCAACCTCGGGGTAGCCTGGGTTCTATTTTAGGTTGTCCCTTAGGTGAGGAACCAGGGCAGACAGAACCAGTCTCAACATGCAGCCACTTCCCTGTACATCAGGTGGGTGAGGACAGACTCCTGGGTTGCTGAGATTCAGGGATCTGGATTCTGGCAGGAGCTTTGACCTCAACAGGTCTGGACCTTACTGGGCATCTGCAGGAGGCTGGGCTGGGCACAGGAGAGGACTCCATCTCCCCTGCCTGACAGGAGAGGACTCCACCTCCCCAGCCTGACCGGCCCCCTCAGGCTGGGAGTGCGTTGGGGAGCCTGCTGTGAGGCAGGGGGAGGGGTGTGGAGAGACTGGGCACAGCCTGCCAGTTGACCACACCAGGCCCAGAGCAGGTGCTGAAAGGTCTGGTCTTTCGTCTCCACCCTCCCGTGTGTGTGAGGAAGGGGTGCAGGGGATCTGCAGACTTAAGAGCCAAGCAGAAAAGAAGGGCCAGGGCAGGCACCCACCAGGCAGGAAGCAAGTGTGCCCCAAAGGGAAGGACAGGCCATCGCAGGGCTGGGTTGCACCCAAGACTTCTGCCAAGAAGAGCACTGAGGAGGAGTCGGGACACACGGGTCCTCCCCAGGTCAGCCACCGACACTTGGGATATGCTGGGCTTGTTTCCACCTCTGCAAAGCGGGGCCCCCTTCTGGGCCCTCATATCAGGCACCCTGTCTGACGTGGGGTACAGAGGCCTGGCGGGTCATGGGGCTGGGGCCACAGGGAGAACGGGCAGGTGGCTTAGAGCCATCGGGGTGATGAGTGGCGAGCCCCGGCATGAGGGCTGCGGAGGACTGTCACTGCCCACCCTAGAGCCAGGGCTCCACTCCCCTCAGGGCCTGCTTTCCCATCTACGCCGATCATCCCCAAGGCCGGGTTGCTAGCGGGTTGCTGTTTGTCCTGACACCCAGAAGCAGATATGGGGTGAACATCTTGAGTGGGGTGGGGGTGAGTTGGAGGATGATGGCCAGTGACTCGGAGATCACTTCCTCCGTATGTTTCTTCTGCCTTTGCAGGACCTCTGTTAGGATAAACTGGAGCCTTGTGAGGTCCCTGCCCCATTGGGGAAGTTGGGGAGCACCTGGGGTGACCCAGTCGGTTTCCAGGGACCCTTCCCCTGCTCACCGGCTTCTTGTCCTGGGCCTGGCGTGTCTTGCTCCTGATGCAGCTCAGCTGGCCTCAGAGCAAACAATGAGGGCCAGAGGCCACCAGGTGCATCCTGGGCAGGAACAAAGGGCCGGAATCCTGGAGCTGGGGAGGCCCAGCTGGCCCCGCCGCCGGGCCTGAGGATCCTGGAGCCTGGATGGAAGGAAGGGTGGGCACCCACAGCCTTTTCAAAGCCTGCCTGGGGCTGGTCAGGGAAACCAAGACCTGGAGCCAGAAGCCGGGGCCTGCCAGGGGCCTCCCTGTGCCCACCAAAGGGCAGTGATTGCAATCGGAGAGCTTCTGCCCCTCAGCCTTGTTGCTCCCTTGGGCCTGGGGGCGGGGGGCGGCCCAGGCACCTGCACAGGGACCTCCCTCAGCCCCACAGCCTTGGTATCTGAGGACAGCACTCAGCTGAGGTGGGTACGGGGCTGGCGAGGGGGCAGCAAGGCCAAGACTGAGGAGGTGGCCCTAAGGCACGTGGTGCCGAGAACACAGGCCCCTCCCTGGAGAAGACAAGCCGGCCCGTGGGGCAGGCAGTTTGGGGACAGCCCTGCCAGGTGCCGTTCCCCATCCCTGAACTGGACGGCTTGGCCTGTGCCCAGTCTCTGGGCAATGGCAGCGCTAGAGACCTGGGCCAAAGCACCTGACAGATGACACAGGACCGCGGGGCTCTCTGCCTCTGAAGGGCCAGGGAGGAGCCCAGTAGGGAAAGGTTGGGGGCCTGGCCTGAGCCGGCCCATCACAGCCTCCTTGGCACTGGCTCCTCATGGGTGGCTGTGGGGACTGTGGAGCTGGCTCTGGGGCTGGAGCCACTCCAGGCCCTGTCTGACCACCCCCGGCCTCAGGACACAGTTCCACCGGCGCCACTGCTGAGGAATGGAGGAACTGCCCCTTGAGCCCTAGAGGTGAATGTTAAGGGCTTTGGCACTGTGACCCTGAGGACCAGCTTTGGAACAAAGCCATCACTCCCTGCGTGAGGACGTTGCGGCTGCGACCCGCCTGCTGTGGGACTGGGATGCCCATGGCTAGACCATGCATGGGAGGGTCCACGCAGGAAGGTTGCGGGCCCCAGGATGGGAATGGCAGAGGAGTCATTGGGGTCCATACTGGGGAACAAGACAGACCCTCAGAATCGGCTGAGGGCTGGTTTCTGCCTCGTCAGCCCCCTGAGTCCCTCAGGAAGACTCGGGACGCTCCGTGCGTGTTTGCTGATCAAGGGCTTGAATGAATCTGGGTCCAGCAGGTGTGGGCGGGAGGGGTTTGTCCCCACTACAGGAGAGGTTTTACCTCGTGGAGAGCCCCAGAAGCAAGGATGGGGAGCCCAGGATGGGGGCGGGGGAGGGCCCCATGGCCGTCAGCATCCCTCACCCGTACCTTGTGGTTTGACTTAACCTCCAGGAGGGGGCAGGGCAGACACAAGACACTCATTTTACAGGTGAGGCTATGGGTCCTGGAAGGTCTGCAGGGAAGCCCCTGCCGCTGGTCCCAGGGCGGTGTCCCCACCTGGAGGGGGAGCTCCTCCACTAAGGAAAGCCAGGGCCATGGGAGAAGGCGAGCTCCTTTGAACAGAGGGTCAGCAAAGGCCAGGATGAGAGAGAGGGGGGCACCAGGGCCAGGTCTCCTTGGAAAGACCTGGGGACAGCGCCCCAAGAGTCTCATGTGGGTCTCGCCCTTCGGAGTTCAACTTAAGCTGTCTGGGTCCCCACACATCCCAGGGTTTCCTCCTCCGCCTTGAGAGGGCACCACTGGACATTAGGGAACACAAGGACCAGGAGAGCCGGGCTAGCTGAATGGGAACGGGGGCCCAGGCTTCAATCCCAGGAATAAGCCAGGGAGGCTGCCAGATGCTCAAGGCTGCATCTGGGCAAGCAATGGTCACTGCCATAGGCCCCATGCTCCTCCCAACACACTGGCCAGGTGCCTGTGTGCCCATTTCCCACCCATCCTCTCCTCCCTGCAGTGAGTGGTGGCTGCTGTGATAGAGGTCATGCCCCCATTCTGCCTTCAGCCTTAGGGTCCAGCCTGGCCCTGGGCAAGCTCCTCCACCCTGGGCCTCTAGCCAGTACCCCACTGGTCCCCAGAGGTTCTAGAATGCAAAGATTCCCAAAAACCTTTGGCCACCAATGCCCCAGCTGTCTCACATAGCCTGTCCTGTCGTGAACAAAATTGGGATTAGTCCACATCCCTCCAGATGCAAGGGTAGAAGGCAGGTCCCCTTGGACAGCTTGGAGGGCTGGACATGAAGTTGTTCCCAATTGGAAGCCTCCAGAAAACAGGCGAGTGGAGTGGGGGGCTGTAGGGGAATTCCCAGCCTCAGGCTAAAATTCCCAGTTAGTCTGTGGTGCAGACAGGACTCCCTGCCTCCTTGTTCAGGGGGGTGGGGGAGGATCAAGGCCACACTGGGCACCAGGAGCTGGAAGAACAAGAGGGTCTCTGGCCCAGAGTCTGGGATGGGGAGAGGCAGAGGGGGCATTGGAAATTGGGGACTCATCTTTGAACTGAGATACCAGCTGTTGCCAAGACCAGCCCCTGGGCCAGGCTAAGGAAGGGCAGGGCTAAAGGTGGGGAGCTAAGGGTCAGGCAGGGCCTTGAATGCTGTGTTCAGGAGGCTGGCCTTTATCCCTCAGGACCTGGGGAGCCATGGAAAGATTTGAGGAGGAGCGGGCATTGGGCACAGCTGGACACTGGGGAACGGGTGACACAGGGGCACGGATCCAGCCCAGCTCTGATAAGGAACAGCAGTTCCACAGGACCATAGTGGCAGAGGCGGCAGTGAGGACTTCTTTATTTATTTGTTTGTTTGTTTGTTTGTTTATTTGAGACAGAGTCTAGCTCTATCGCCCAGGCTGCAGTGTGGTGGCATGATCTCAGCTCACTGCAACCTCCGCCTCCCGGGTTTAAGCGATTCTCCTGCCTCAGCCTCCCGAGTAGCTGGGACTACAGGCGCATGCCACCACGCCCGGCTAAATTTTGTATTTTTTTAGTAGAGACAGGGTTTCACCTTGTTAGCCAGGATGGTCTCGATCTCCTGACCTCGTGATCCGCCCACCTCCGCCTCCCAAAATGCTGGGATTACAGGCCTGAGCCACCGCGCCTAGTCGGCAATGGGGGCTTCTTAAAAAAAGAGGGAGGCTGGGCCCAGTGGCTCACGCCTGTAATCCCAGCACTTTGGGAGGCCGAGGCGGGCGGATCACGAGGTCAGGAGTTCGAGACCAGCCTGACCAACATGGTGAACCACCGTCTCTACTAAAAAATACAAAAATTAGC
Organism: Hylobates moloch; assembly: GCF_009828535.3. Taxonomy (NCBI): domain Eukaryota; kingdom Metazoa; phylum Chordata; class Mammalia; order Primates; family Hylobatidae; genus Hylobates; species Hylobates moloch. The sequence goes on from NW_026652294.1 coordinate 5,573,730, forward strand.
CGGGCGTGGTGACCGGCGCCTGTAATCCCAGCTACTCGGGAGGCTGAGGCAGGAGAATCGCTTGAACCCGGGAGGTGGAGGTTGCAGTGAGCAGAGATCGCGCCACTGCACTCCAGCCTGGGCGACAGACCAAGAGTCCGTCTCAAAAAAAGAAAAGAGGGAGTGTGGGGGTGGGGCCCGGAGCGCTCCAAGGGGCGGGGAAGGGGACTCCCAGGCCCGAGGACTCCTGGAAGGGAGGTGGGTGTGGCGCTGAGGAAGCGGCGGGACGGATGCGAGCCCGGGAGGAGCGCGCTGGGGGGCTGCGGGCGGGGGATGTGGCGCGGTCCAGGCCCGTCGCGGCCTCGTCCTGACAGGGACACCTGCGGGGTCGTCCTTCCAGGATCACCTGCGGGCCTCGCGGGCCGATGCCTCGGGTCCCCCTCCGGCCTCGGTGTCTCCGCGCAGCGGGGCGGGGCGGGGGCAGCGCGGGTCTCAAAGCTGCCTGCAGGGGGCGCCCGTGAGCGGCGCGGCCGGAGCCGGAGACCGAGCGGCCGCCGAGACAGCGGGAGCCGGCGTGCGAGCCGCAGGTCAGCCGGGGTGCTAGGTCCGGGGTGCAGGGTCCTGGGTGCCGGGTCCTGGGTGTGGGGTGCCGGCGGTCCGGGGCTGGCGGCCTGGCGGCGTGGGGCCGTCGGGGGTGCGGGGCCGGGAGGACTGGGAGCCTGGGGTTCTGCTCCCCTCAGGGTTCCTTTCCCGCCTCCCCGAGACCAGTTCCCCGGCGCGGGGTCCGAGTCCTGCCCCGCGGTGGCCGCCGGCACGGCCTGTGAAAGGCCCAGGCACAGTCACGTCCCAGGCGCAGTTGCGGCACCGCGTGCGGGACCCTCCGAGCCATCCCAAACTGCACTGGAAGGCGCGCGGGGGTAGGCGGGGAGGGAAGGCAAGTGCGGCGGCCGGCGCGGCGCCGCAGGTAGCGGGCGGGGAGCGTCCGTCCGTCAGTCAGTCCGTCCATGCGCCGCAGACAGGCCCCGCGCGCTCGCATGAACCTTCCGGGGGCTCCTCCAGCAGGGATGGGCTGGGGGCGCAGAGGCGCTTCCTGAGGGGTGGCGGGCCGGGCCCCGGGGCGAGGGAGGTTCCCCAGGTGGAGGAGCCGGGCGGAGACCGGTTCCCCGGGAAGGTGAGGCGCGGGCAGAGGTACCCGAGCGCCCGGGACGCGCCGAGAAAGGGGGAATCAGGAACGCTGGGCCGAGCGCGGGCGCGTTCCGTGGACAGTGGTGGCGGGAACTGGGTTTGGGGAACCCAGGAGACGACGGGGGACGGGCGGGGGTGGGTGCGCGCCTCGGACTGGCCCGGGCCGTCTGCCTGGCTACCCCGAGCGGAGGTAGGAATGGCGGGAATGGTGGCGGCTCTCGAGGGATTTGGCGCAAGGCGGCCCAAGGGCTTGAGGAGGAGGCCGCGGGCCGGCAGAGCTGAGATCCCTGTGTCCCGCACTCAGACTTAGGTGCCCCGACTGTACCATGGGAGGAAGAGGGAGACCCAGGGCTGGGTCCTAGGCTGGGGGAGTGGGGCCCTGCAAAGAGGCGCAGGTATTTGTGGCCCTCGTTGGAGGGTGGGCCGCAGGTCAAGCCAGCCCTCCGTCGCCATCCTGAAGCACCTCCTCTCTTGGGCTCTGCCACACACAGGGCCCTCTGCCCTCTTGCCCGGTGCTCAGGCCGCCTCCACTCTGCTTCTGCTGCCAGCTCCCCCCGGGTTCCCCGGCGGGGCACCCTGCCGGTACTCCATGACGCGCCAGGGCTGCCCCAGGGTGCCGCAGCCCTGGGGACCATGGTGGAGGGTTCTGTGGAGCACCGCGGGCCTGGGAAGCTGTTGCGGGGTCGGGGCTTCCTCACTGGCCCTGCTTTGGCCGCTCCTGGAGGCCTTGGGTGGGGCTGGGTAGGCCGGGCCCTGTGGGCAGCACCCCCGCCCCCCCACATCCCGGCAGATCCATGGCAGGGGCGCCTCACAGGCTGGTCCACGGCCACGGTGTCAGTCCCTCCTTGTTCTGCGCTTGCTTTTTGGGGTCTCCCAGGCTCTCCCTAGTCCTAGAGTTTCTCAGGCAAATCCCAGCCACTACCCCTCCATCCGCGTCCCGTTCCCCCAGTGCCGAGCTGGCTGAGCTGTGAGCTTTCCTGCTCCTTGCCTCAGGAAGCTACGGGCAGCCCAGTCACCTCTGGCCAGAGGCGGGCCTTGGGCCAGGCTGACCTGGCTGGTCTGAGTGCTGTGCTGGGCTTCTTCCCATATCAGCCTGTGAATTACAGATCCCCAAATATGCCCTGCGTCGCGACGGAGGAGGGCAATCAATGGCAATGACTGCCTCATGGGCAACGCGATGGGCTGGAGATTTCAGTGCTCTCGTCTGGGTTCTGGTCTTGCCTCCTCGACCCACTCGCTGAGCAGGTCGCTGTCCCCGGGAATCTGATATCTCATCTGTAGAACAAGGATGATGATCTTAGCAATGCCTAATGTGGAAAGTCCTTGGCTTGGGGGCAAGTGGGGGAAGGTTTAGGGCAGACCAGAGGGCCGGTTAGGGGTGTGTGCTGGAGCTGGGGAACCTGGGAGGGAGGGTGTTAGGCTTGAGGGTCAGGGGACACCACAGGGATTGCTGTTGGCAGAGGGACATGTGAATAGTAGTTGCCCTGGGAGCCAGCATGTGGCTTGAGGGCATCACGTCCTGCAAAGTCCAGGTGAGGCCTGGGCAGTGCCTGCTGTGTGGGACCACAGCCCCTGGTGGCTCTCAGCTGTGTCCTGACACCCCAAAGAAGGTCTTAGTACCCTCTCACCGACCTCATACCCGAGCCACCTAACCCCAAATGAGCTAGAATTGCCTTCCCAACCGTGTTTGCGGGGTCTGTCTTGTCTGTTGCAGCGCAAACAGGGCCCTGAGCACGCAGGAGAGCAGAGGAAGGACAGACGGAAGATGGATGGATGGATGGATGGATGGATGGATGGATGGATGAAGGCGGGAAGCACAGGCTGAGGGGATTTAGGGCGTGTGTGGTGAGGGTGCTGCGGAGAGGAGACTGCACAGGCAGGAGCTGAGCTGGTGAAAGGGAGGGTTCTAGCTCCCAGGCGAAGGGTCTGGGCCATTGGCAGGAGGGGCTTGGTCCTAGGAGGTGTGTGGTCCACAGGTTGCAAGGAGCAGAGGAACCCAGATGGGAAAGGGAATGGAGCTGGGGTGCAGAGAGGAGCCCCCACACAACAGCCCACCTCCAGTGCAGAACCCGGGGCTATGGGTGGTGGGAAGAGGCAGTTTCATGGTGGAGAAGGAGGCCCGGGCCCCTGTAGCCTGGACTCTGTGGATCCGGCCAGGGACTAGGAAGGATCAGGTAGAGAGAGGAGCAGGAGAGCAGCTGCCCCGCGTCCCAGCACAGGGGGTGATGGGAGCCCAGGGAAGGCAGGACCCTGGCTTCGGGCCTCCGCGGCATTTTCTCTGCTAGAATCTCTCAATACCGGTCTCCCTTCACCTTCTCCTCCAAGTCTCACCCAGATGCTGCTTCTGTTAGTTGCCATGGGGATTCTCTCACTACCCTCCGCCAACACCCCGCAAGGGAGGCCTGTTCCAGGAGTCACTGGACAGGGGCTGCTGCTGCCCTTCTGTGCCTACCCCTCGGATGTGCCGCTGCAGCCCCGGTCTTTGGCATCAGCCGTCACCTGGTGGAGAGGCTGCCAGAGCTGGCCAAGCAGAGGGAGGCCGATGGTGTCACTTGGTGTCTCCTCTGGCGTCTAGACAGGAGACTTCTCCCCAGAGGCCCCGGGCTGGTATCTGTCTGCCCCTGTGTCACAGGGGGACTCGCCTCTGGTCCCTCAGTGGCCTCTGCAAACCCTGAGCCAGCCTGGGGGAGGCTGCTCAGTGGGGAAGAAGCAGTGGCCAGGCTCTGGTCACCCTGCCCTCCTGTCAGCCTCCAGGGCTGCCTTGTCACACCTGCCCAGGGACCCAACAGCCGGTCCTCACTCCTCCCATCCTCAGTGCAGCCACCCTGGGGCATTCTGAGGCCCTGTACCCAGCACTGCTCCTTCAAGCCTCCGACAGGGTCCCGCCCAGGACTACTGGGCTCTGTGTCCGCAGGGCCATCTAGAAACACTCCCTTGTCCCCCCTTCAGTGGCATAGTACCTGTTGCCCGCCATCTGAGGGAGGTGCAGGTGCCAATCCTTCACGTGACGTGACGTGGCTCACTGCAGCCTGTGTACATGTGAGCAGCTGCGTGCAGAGGGGAAGCCCTGCCTGGGCCTCAGGGACTGTGACATGGAGCAGGAGCCGCCCCCAGCCAGGCTGCTTTCAGCACAGCGTGGGCCCCCAGCACCTTTGTGCGGGATGTGGCCCCTCGGAGGAGGGCTGTCAGGTGAAGCCTCCTGTGAGGGGGTGAGTGGCCCCCAGGCGGGGAGGAGGGGGGTGCTGTGGCCTTCCTGGCCCCTAGCCTGGACACATGGGGGTGTGGGGAGCAGGAGCTAGGGCTCCCAGCACTGGCCCCGGGGCTGCGATGTGGGGGCTGCTCTGTGAGGCAGGCTCAGGGCCTTAGCCTCCAGCTGCAGGGAGCTGGGTCTTGGCCCCATCTTGCCCACATCCTGCCACCAAGAGCAGAGAGCCGCAGCCGCACCCGGGCTGTGGGGGAGGGATGCCAGGCGTCTCTCTGGGTCCCGGGCCCAGCCTGCACCCAGCGCCTGAAGTAGGGGCCACTGGGCAGCCCCGGAGGTCAGGAGGGAAGCGGAGCCCATGCTGGGTGGCTGCTTACTGCTGGGCAGTGAGGAAGGCACCTGCACTGATGAGTTTGGGAGGGGTTTGGGACTCCTGGGGCCCTGGATTCTGGGAGGTTCATGCCCAGGCCCCCCGGGCCACCCCAAAAGCCAGTCACAGTGGGGCCCACGACCTGCCGTGCCCCTGCCGAGCTCCCGCAAGCCACTTGTTGATGCTTCTCAGTCCACCCCATGCCTCTCAACTGTTTCCTCCTAGACTAGGTCTCTTCATGGCTTTTGTGTGAGAATTCCTCAGTACTAGCTTCAGATCCCCAGTCGTCTCTTCCCCCGTATGTGTGCCTGAAGCCCACCACATCCCTTATTTCAGTCCCTCTATTTTTCAGTCCCTGGATTTTGTATTATTTCTTGTTCATATCCACCTGTCCTTGTTTCATTTCTGCCAGTTGGTTCAGAAGTTCTCATTCTTGTCTACGGATGTCATTCCTTTCTTTGCCTCTTTGGAGAGTCTAAAAGTCTCTGAAATCATTATTAGATTACTGTATTACCTTCCTTTCTACTGGAATGAATTCATCTCCATATTTTTTATTGTTGCTTACCTTTCTTAGCCTTCATTTACCTCTTGCGCTTTGAAATTGATTTGCGACTCCTCTTAGCTGAGCCAATGTTGTGGAGACAGGGAGTGGCCTACAGTGCCTGAAACTGCAGGGCAGCAGCCGCCTCCCAGGAATGTCCTGGGTCCTTTCCTCCTTTGAGGTCCCCTGCCATATGCTCAGGGCCCAGATGGGGCCAGGCACAGCAGCGGGGGGCACACCTCCCCATGGCCCAGCAGTTGGGGTGCTGCCAGGCCTGGTGGAGGTACTTGGTAAACATTTGTTATGGGAAAGCAGCAGGAGGGTTCTAAGGCTGAGATTCTGGAGCCCAGGAACAGGCCAGGCATGGCTGGAGCGGGTCCGAGTCCCTGCACTGTGTCCTGCACGTTGCTCTTAGCCGTACTCCGGAGCAGATGTGCAGGGCACTGCCTAGAAGCCGGTGGGCACCTCCGTGCAGCAGGCTCTGGGGGGTATAGCCACCATCTGGGCATGTGTACAGAGGGCCTTGCTGGTGTGACATACGAGGAACCAGAAGAAGTGGGCCAGAAGATGTGTGGGTTTTGATTAAATGGAGTTTTAATTAAAGTGGCCAGGTTGGGGGAAGTGAGGAGGAAGGCAGGAAGAAGCAGCAGTTTGGAGTCTGACCGCGTGGAATCCTATAAGGTTGTTCTTTCAAGAGGCATTATGCACGTTCTGCAGCATGTGTCCCCTGTCTGTATGGGGCAGCGTCTGCCCTCTGATCTGTCCCCAACAAGGGGTAATCACAGAGAAGTATTACATTATTAATATTTAATTTCCCCTCCTGGTTAGCAACAGATGACTCAAGGATTAATTAGATGCACAGAGCCAACAGAGAGGGATAGGAAATTGCCAGATCCTGGCCCCGCCCCCTCCCCGGGGGCCTCCGACCTTCCTGTCACTCTGGGAGGCTTCTGAGGGAGGGGAGCTGGAAGCCCAGGAGGCTTCCTGCGGCTGTGTTCTCTGTGGGCACGGCCCCAGCCCTACGCCAGCTTCCAGTGCTCTTGGTGAGGCTGAGAGAGGTTGCTTCGTGCCTTTGGGCCTCAGTTTCCTCATCTGTAAAATGGGCTTCCTGGGACCAGCAAGATCACAGATGACAGTCATTTCCCAAGCTCCTAAGCAGGCTGCACAAGCTGTGTCTCAGGGTCCAGTGCAGTGCCTGGCCTCTAGGCAGGTGCCCCCTGGGACGCGTAAGGTTTGGCAGCTCAGCAGTGACTGGCATCGTGGCCAGCTGACTCTGTGTTGCTCCCCAGTTCCGGTCCACGACACATTAGTAGCTTGAAACTGGCCACAAGGGGAGAATTTACACCACATAAATCAGGCAAAGCCTGTAAGTCAGGGCGCCCCCCCCGGCCAGGAGCTGATTTGCCAGCCTACGGCTGGGTAGCTCCCAACCTTTCCCCGAGGAATGCACTCCTCTTCCCCTGTCTGCCCCAAGGGTGCCTCCGACCACCGATCTGCTTTGCTTGGGGCTGAGAAAGGCACAGCTGAGAGTGGATTCTGGCTTGGCAGGGGCCCAGGTTGCCTGTGGGTCCGGGCAAGCCTCACCCGGGTGTGCTGGCAGCAGCTGGGAGAGCCTGCAGGAGTGCTTAAGGAGGGGCTGAGGGGAGAGGACGGGCAGCGAGGTGGCCTGTGTGGACCCTGGTGGCAGGAGCCGTGGGTGTCTTTAGCCCCCTGTGAGGCCAGCCTGGGCAGAGGGGTCTGTTGCCGTCACTGAGGCTGGTGGGCAGCAGGAAGGTGGCTTCAGTATAGTCAAGAAGGTTATCGGTATCTAGTGCTGTTTAGCATGGGGACCCACAGCACAGAAGGTGGGGAGACCCTGAGAACGGGGGTACACAGGCAGGTACCCAGGGCTGCCAGGGAAGCCTTGCCAGAGGCCCTGGTCAGGCTCCTCCCAAACTGGGCATCCCGGCTGGCATGGCACCAGTCCAGCCCGAGGCGGGTTGCCAATGATGTGACCCCACCAGCAGGGCTCTGGGTGGTGGGACTGGGGAGTCCTCCCTCACTTTGGCAGACGTGTTATGTTCCACCTTGTCTGCCCCCAGCAAGGCCCTTGAATCTGGAGCGTGGTCTGGGGCTGCATCAGCCTTCTAGCCTGGGCTGGTCAGATTGGCAGAAGGCTGTGGCATCCTTCAATGCAGATGCCCTAGAGAGGGCCGTGATGGGAGGCAGGATCCCTGGGTAGAGGCGGCTCCTCAGTCGCCCACTGGGCGTCACTGGACAGTGGTCTGTTGCTGCTGCTGGTGGTGCTGGGCCTGGGAGGCCACCTTGGAGCCACAGGCCAGGCACCTGGGTGGGAGGCAGCCCGGGGCCAGCACCAGCTCCACTTGTACCTGTTGGGCAGGGGCCATCGTGAGTCAGGTGGGCCCTGGTGAGTACTGCTCAGGGAGAGAGGCCAGGAGCATCAGGGATAACTGTGTTCCTTGAGTGTGGCCAGGGATGGTGCCAGGAGAGCTGGTCTGGCGCATCCCTGCCAGCGACACGCTTTGTGAGTGGCTGCCTGGCAAGTGCTCCATGGAAAGCAGGGGCTTGGAAGGACTCAACCCTCTGCAGCTGCTGCAGGCCCTCTGTTTCTGCAGGGTTTCTGGCCTCTGCTCTCTCCTTCCTCCTCCTGCTTCTGTGTCAACGCTCCATTCTGAAGCTCCTAGTAGGGGCAAAAGGGCCTGTTGGGTGCAGGAGAACCTCCAGTCCCAGGTATGGCTGCAGCCCGTGCCAATCCTGTTCCAGCCACTTGAGGTGCAGACAGCATTGGAGTTGGAGGGAAAGTTGGGGTCTGTGTGTTTGAGCTCTGTCACATGGACAATGGGGTAGAGGGGAGCCTGGCCCTTTGAACAGGGCTCAGGACCAGGAGTGACTTCCTCTCCAGGTTGCCAGTCCTGCTCCATCCCTCATGTCCTAGAAGAGAGAGAGATGAGGTGGCTGCCCGAGTCCACGTGAAAGGCAGCCTCTGACCTCTTGTCCCCAGGCAGGTGGTGGCGGCTGGCCACACACTCATAGGGCCCCATGAGGGTTCAGGACTGGAGGGGGTAGATTTGGGGGCCTCTTAGCTCTCAGAGAGGGGCAATTTAACGGGCAGAGGTCCATTTGGACCCAGACCATTCACAGGCTTGAAGGGGACACTGGGAGTTGGGGCTGGGCTCAGGCCTGCTGGGGAACCAAGACTTCTGCTTCTGAGGGGTATCAGTAATTCCATTTTGACTCTGGGGGAGCCATTTTAAATCTGTTTATTTCCTTCTCATAGAATCATGGGTGAGAGCTGGCATGGCCCCTAGAGGTCATTTGGGGTCCAGCTGCCTCACCGTATCAATGAGGAAACTGAGGCCCAGAAAAAGCATTTTTGCCCAGAGTCCCTCAGTCCTGGTTCCGTACCTGCTTTCTGCCAGGGACCAAACTCCAGTTAGTCATTCCTGGTGTCAGCCAGGCAGAGGAGCAGGTGGGGGAGAGGGCGTGGGAGGAGGGAGGTGAGGCAGCTCCCTCCTAGTGGAAGCTCACAGTCAGCTGCAGCGCCGCCCCCGCCCTGACTGCAGCTGACTGGCAGGGGCACCTGGAGGCAGTGGGTTCAGGCGCAGTATGAGAGGGCTTACCCTCTGCGGCAGTGGGAGACAGGACCAGGCAGCTCCCCACATCCTTCTACATCTGAGCTCCAGGGGTCTCTGGCCTGTCCTTTCACAGGGCGGCTGGTGTCCCTTAGGTGGGTGCTGGTAGTTCCTGGGAGAGTTGATGGGATGGAGCAGGCCAGGGGGGCTGAGAAGCTGGCCTGGCGAGAGAAGGTGGGTGGGACTGGGAGAGCCTGGGCAGGGAGGGGCCTTTCTGGGAGGGAGTGTCATGGGGCTGGCGGAGATCCAGGACCCAGGAAACTGGCCAAGCTGCCACAAGAGGCCTGAGAGGCTGAGCATGGGGGGCCAACAGTGACAGACTTTAACAAGTTTCTGGCCCCCCCAGGAAAAAAACAGACCACATCTGATCCTTGGCCCTGAGTCCAGAGTGGGAGGCACCGTGACAACAATGCGCAGAGCAGGGAATGCAGGGAGCCATGGATAGTGCTGGGGTGAGCTGGAGTCCTGGCAGGGGCCCAGCCAGGGCAGTACTCGTTCTGCAGAGCCTGGGAGAAGGGGCTGCCTCCTTGGGAGGGGTTTGTGTGAGAGTCTTAGCGGGAATTCTATTGGACCAGGGGAACCAGCCTTGCTCAGTGACTTCTCTGGGTGTCCTCCTCTAAAGTGAGGGTCAAATTCCCACCTTTCTTGCCTCCTGGCTATGACCACAGCAGACCAGGCAGGGCATGGGGCTAGGTGGGGTCAGGGGCCATCCTCAGGCTGACACCTGGCCTGTGGGTAGGGTGGGATCTGAAGCTATAGAGTCTTCAGGAGGCCAAGGTGGGTGTGGGGCAAGGGGTGGCACTTTCCGCAGGGCTCACCCTCTGCAGATGGTTCAGCTTCTCATCGGCTGTCCCTTTGCAGGTGCCTCAGGAACCCTGAAGCTGGGCTGAGCCATGATGCTGCTGCCAGAACCCCTGGAGAGGGCCTGGTTTCAGGAGACTCAGAGTCCTCTGTGAAAAATCCCTTGGAGAGCGCCCTAGCAGGGCTGCACTTGGCTCCTGTGAGGAAGGGGCTCAGGGGCCTGGGCCCCTCCGCCTGGGCCGGGCTGGGAGCCAGGCGGGCGGCTGGGCTGCAGCGATGGACCGTGAGCCGGCCCAGCCCGCGTCCGTGCTGAGCCTGCCTGTCTGTGGCCGTGCCCATCATGGGCTCCTCAGTGTACATCACGGTGGAGCTGGCCATTGCTGTGCTGGCCATCCTGGGCAATGTGCTGGTGTGCTGGGCCGTGTGGCTCAACAGCAACCTGCAGAACGTCACCAACTACTTTGTGGTGTCACTGGCGGCGGCCGACATCGCGGTGGGTGTGCTCGCCATCCCCTTTGCCATCACCATCAGCACCGGGTTCTGCGCTGCCTGCCACGGCTGCCTCTTCATTGCCTGCTTCGTCCTGGTCCTCACGCAGAGCTCCATCTTCAGTCTCCTGGCCATCGCCATTGACCGCTACATCGCCATCCGCATCCCGCTCCGGTGAGCAGGGCCAGGGTTACATTTGTGCAAAGGCTGTTGGTGCCCAGGCTTTGGTCTGTGCCCGGAGCCAGGGTGAGCCTGGGCTGCAGTGTCAGCATGGTGAGCTGGCGATGGGGCCCCAGGCTCAGCAGGGGCTCCCCAGGGCCAGCACGTGGCCAGCAGTCATGCCGAACTGACTGATCCCTATGGGCGCAGGGCAGCCTGGCCCTCCCAGGCGGCCTGGGTTCCCCTAGGCTGCCTGAGGCCAACTGTGCTCTGGTTTTTGGCAGATGAGTGTGGCCAGGGTCTGGCATTGGGCTTAGCAGGGAGCTCTGGTCCCAGTGACCCACGTGCTGCCAGCGGGTGTGTCTGGGCCATTCCTCACACACGAGCAAAACCCCCCGCATGATGCTGGGGTGGAGCGGGGAGCCAGGGGAAACCATAGGACCTCAGAGCTAGGAGCTGCCCGCCACCTGCCTTCCCCCAGCTCCTCTGGGCCAGCCTTGCAGTGTGCACGTTCGGAAAATGACCCAGAGAGAGGAAGTGACTTGGCTGAATGCCACAGTGAGTCACTTGGACCTATATGCAAATTCTGTTGCTCAAGTCACCAAGGACTCATCGTCTTAGAGGCAGCCAGTGTGCTCAGGGGCTGGCTATTGGAGGGGATTTTTATGGTGAATCTTTTGTGAAGTGACTTCAGCCAAGTATTGTGTAAACGAAGATTTTCCCAGAGGCTGAATTACTCGGCATGGATTCCACCTACCCAGGCCATAGATGAGGCTGGAAAGTGCATCCCTCCCTTGGGGACCTCAGAGGCCTTCTGCCCCACCTCCTGGCCCTTCTGCCACAGAGCTGGGTTCCACAGCCTGGGTGTTTGTGGGCCCTGAGGCCATGCATGAGGCTTGAGGTGGTGCCTCTTGAGAGTCAGGGAGCAGAGTGTGCCATCTCTGCGGTGAATGATCTGAAACTGGTGGGTGCCTACCTAAAGAGGAAGCCACAGCAGCCCCACTCAGGTTGAAGGTGCCACAGCAGCCCCACTCAGGTTGAGGGTGCCCCAGCAGGAAGGAGGACCCAGCTAGATGAGCAAATGGAAATTTAGAGTGTCAAACCCAAGGGGCCCTTAGAGGTCATTTCCTCTCATCTTCGGGATGGAAAATGAGCCTCAGAGAAGACAGCCAGCTGTTTCTGGGCCACATAACGAGTTGGTAGTGGAGCTGGGGCTAGGCCCGGAAAAAAATGTGGCCTGATCCCCACTGTGACTTCAGTCACTGGGGAGCGGTCATGAGCAGCCTGTCTCGCAGAGCCTGCACCAGGTGGCCGTCCCTGTCACCTGGGCTCTAAGTGGGAGCAGGAGCTGCACTGGGCTGCTCCAGGGAAGGGGAGGAGTCTGGACCTCACACTGCCCTGTCAGATGCTCTCTATCCCAGGAGAGTCTAGAACCCTCGGCAAAGGAGAAGGGGACCCTGGCCAGCCCCGAGAGGGGTGGAATTAGGGGCTGTCGGACTCCAAGTGCAGTCTCTGGGGAGCCTCCATCCATTGCTCTGCGACGGGCAGAGCAGAGTTTAGGTTCGTCCAGTGGCAGCTCAGAACACGGAGGCCCAGGAGGGGCCCTGTCTGCAAGTGCCCAGGTGGGACAGAGAACAAAGGACTGGAGGGGACTTCAGGGAACCAAGCTGAGTCTGCACACCGATGGGATGCTCCGTGGGGAAGCAGAGGCCAAGCTCTCACTTTTTTCTCTGATTCAAAGGGCATGATCAGGGCTGCTGTTCTCAATTTAAAGGAGCTCGACTTTTTTTCTCTTTTGTTTCTTCCTTTCCTTCTCTGTTTTCTGAGAGTTGAGAGAATGACTCCCTATGTAGTAGGACAGGATGTGCTGTGTGGCTGTGGAAAGTTAGCTGCCTCTCTCTGGGCCCATTTCCTCATCCATCAAATAGGATAAGTCTCTCTGCCCCTCTGAGCTCACAAAGGTGTTCTGAAGGTCCAGTGAGTAGATGGGGTGACAGGGACCCTAAAGAGGGTTGGAGGCGTGGGGAGGGTGGGGATTCAGATCTTTGGGTTCAGAGCCATGGACCTGCCCCCTATCCTCTACCCATCTCATCCCAACTTTCTTGGAGCTGGACCTTAGTTCCACCCAGACCTTGAGCCATTTGACTCTGCTCCATGAGGCTCTGCAAGGCTTAGGCTGGTCTCTGCTGCAGGGGGCCCTGGAGAGGATGACGACGATGATGTTCATCCTCCCTTGAGGGCAGAGGGCTTTGCAGTTGCCAAAGGGTGTCAGCTCAGCATCTCCTGTCATCCTCTTGGCCTGCACTGTGGCCAGGCGGATGTTCTGACCCTCCTGTTACTCACAAACTTATGGGGAGGCCAGAGTAGGGAAGGACATTCGAGTGTCTCCTGATGTGGATGGACTCCAGGGCCCTTCAGGCTGTTCTTGGCCCGCAGGTCCCTTTGCTTTCCTGTTCCTCAAGGCCCCTGGGCCTCTGGGCATGTGGAGGTGTCCATGTGGGTTCCCGAGAGCAAGCAGGGTGTGAAGGGAACTTGGAGACACTCCTGGCCGGCGCTGGAGTCGCAGCCTGCCTCAGGATCCTCCCTCCTCCTTTCTCAGCTGGGAATCCAGCCTCCTCTACATGTGGTTTCCTACTCCACTCAGAAAGGTCCATTCGGCTAGCCCTGGGTCTAGCCTCAGGCCTGCCCCACTCTCCATTAACTTTTTTTTTAAAAAAAGAATTCAGTTTTGGAGAAATCTGTTATTTTCCAAGTTCAGGGAACCTGTTGGGCTAGCACAGGGCCTAGTCGAGGAACTCTGTGAGAAAGACTTCAGGCCAGAGGCAGAGATGTAGCTCTCTGTGTCCCCAGAGGATAGGGAATTCAGGGCGAGAGACACGGGTTTCTTTTCCCAGTTCCCAGGGGATTTTTGCCTCACTGTCCCCTGGCTCTCACAGCAGCCCTTGGTGGATGTTCTCGCTGGTTTGAGGAACAGGCCAAGGTGCAGGTGGCAGCTGGTGGTGAGGCCCGAAGTCCTAACACTTCTAAGAGGGCAGGATTGGGAGAGAGGGCTCCCTGGAGGAGGTGTCACCCAGTGGGTCTTGCAGGACGGGCAGGCAGGGTCTCACTGGCATGAGTGTGGGGGCAGGCGTGTCAGGAGGGGGGCAAAGCCTGGGACAAGACCCTGAGGAAGGAATCAGCATGTGAGCACTGGGTAGGGAAGGGTGGCCTGGCTGCCAAGTGACAGAGAGAGATGAACAGAGTGGGCAGGAAAGGTGGAGGCCAAGTCAGGCCTGTTCATACCAGGGGAAGGAATGGAGGTTTCCCCTGTGGGTCCATGGCTCTTCAGTTCTTGGATCAATGACTCCTTTGGACAACTTTGGAAAGCTCCACCTACTCCTCAGGTTGGGATATGTGCACATAAAGCCCCACCTGGAATCATGGGGCATATTCTTGGACCATAGGATGAGCCCCCAATGTGAGTAATGGAGATCCCCAGAAAGGGGCAGCCTGCAAGCTGGGGGACACAGGGCTGCAGAGGGCACCTCTACAAAGGGTGGGCAGCAGCTCTGGGACCCACATTCTCTGACATGCCTGGGCACCCCAGAGTGGCGGTATGTCCTGCTAGACAGCCTTGGCATCCCTTCCAGCTGGATGGTCAATGTTTGGGGTCTAGGAGGGCAAGATGTGAGTGTGTTAGTCACAGATGCAACCCAGGGTACGCTGCTGGGCCTGGCTGAGGCTCAGCTGTGATTCCATTTGGGCCCTGATGCTGTCCCCACCCCGTGGGCACCAGGGTCCAGGGCTCTCAGCCTACGGGGATTTCTTTTGAATAAACTTAGTCTATTTGTGGTTTTTAAAAAAAAAAAAAAAATGAGTAATGTTTTGCCCACGCTAAAACATTAAAAAGGAACAAAAGAGTATAGTATAGTAGAAAGTTGTCCTCCATACCCCCGTCCCCCACCCCCAGTTCCCTGCCTGCAAGGCCATGTTAAGAATCCTTCCAGAGATATTCTTTGCATATATAAGCAAGTGCTATTAATGTATGTTTTGTTTCTGTCCCCACATGGGGCTTTCTTTGCAGAGTGCAGTGGAAGACTCCTCTTGTGGGTTCCCTTTTCTGTACAAGTAAACAATTGGACAGACTAGGGATTTCCATACTGTGTTCCCAGAAGCCTTCGGGTTGGCTCTGGTGTCCCCACCAATTCACTGATTCAATAAACATTTAATAAGCCCGTTCCCTTCCCTAGCAGCTTCACCTCTGTGACTGCCTGGGAATGTGGGCGACAAGGTTTGCTGCTTAGAAGTTTGAAAACCAGCAAAGCAGGTGGCCCAGGGCCCAGGCAGCTCTGCAACACCCCTGTGGCTGCTTGGCTCTGCTCTGTTGCCTCAAATGACAGGAAACTCACTATTGCCTGAGGCAGCCCATCTCTCCTGTGAACAGCTCAGCTGAAAAACTCTTACCTACCCTGAGTTACAATCTGCCTCCCTATAATTTCCACCCACTGATTCTCCATTCTGCCCTTAGAGGGCAGAGTGCTGACAGGTCCAGGACTTGGTCCCATTTTACAAATGAAGAAACTGAGGCTCAGAGAGACAAAGTTTTAAAACATTCCTGTTTACAGGGCTGGAACCCAGGAAGGGATATGCGTTTCTCAGGAATAATGTCAAAATTAATATAACTTCCCAGTCAATGAGGACTATATAAATTACTATTTGCAAAGCACTAAGAACAGTGTCTGGCACAGAGTCAGTGCTATGTAATGTAGACACTGACACTCTCTCAGTGTCAGAGAGAGAGAGATTTTATGTTTGCGAGAGAGAGCCTGAGATTTTATGTTTGCGAGTCCCACAGGAGGCAGGGCAGTGCCAGCTCCCTGTTGCTTGGAAGCAATGGGCAAGTCTATGACCCTCCTGTTGAGGCCCTGTTACAGGTAACCAAGCCCCCACGGAATGGAGCTGAGGAGCTCCTGAGAATGGGCTTGTCTGGTTACTGTTTGGATTCAGAACTGACCTAAGAGATTCAGAACAGACAGACTCACCTTGGCCTGAGTTGCCTCTGGGCTCTTGGAATGTCCACAGCCAGTCCATTCCTCTCCTTGGGCCTCAATTTACCCACCTGTAAAACAAGAGGATTGGACCACATAAGAGATCAGAAGCCACCAGGGTTTCTCTTTTTCTCTTTTATTTGAATTAGTTGACAAAATTTAAATCTTGGGAGATTTTACCCAGAAAATCATCTCCCCAGCCCCACCTGAGATCTGGTAACAGCAGGCGTGCATTTTGCATGGCAGTGAAGACCAGGTAAACGCCCCACCAGCTGCCTCCTGTGTGTGCTACCTGTAGGCACCTGTTTGCTACCCGTGAATGAGATGGTTTCTGTGGATGTTCCCAGCTCTGGAGTTAAGTAGAGCACATCTTTACTTGCACCTTCTTTTTTTTTTTTTTTTTTGGAGACTGAGTCTTGCTCTGTCTCCCAGGCTGGAGTGCAGTGGCGCGATCTCAGCTCACTGCAAGCTCTGCCTCCCGGGTTCATGCCATTCTCCTGCCTCAGCCTCCCAAGTAGCTGGGACTACAGGCCCCCGCCACCACGGCTGGCTAATTTTTTGTATTTTTAGTAGAGACGAGGGTTCTCGATCTCCTGACCTCGTGATCCGCCCGCCTCGGCCTCCCAAAGTGCTGGGATTACAGGTGTGAGCCACCGCGCCCGGCCTCCTTGCACCTTCTGAGTGTCCCTGTCTCAGAGCTGGCAATGCAGAGATGGATGTAGGAAAGCCCTGCCCCCGAGGGGCCCAGATGGGGTGGGGATCTGCTGCACTTCGGTAGGAAACTTCTCTGAGACTTCTATCCTGGACTTGAAGGATGGGTAGGGTTTCTGCCAGGTAGAGGGGAGTGTAGTCTGGTCTTGCCAGAATCAAAACTGTTAAACAGAAGTCATCCCTCAGTGATCATCAAGGTTGCCTTCCCAAATGAGGGAGACTATTTTTTTTTTATTGTCCATTCTTTCATGAAATCTAGGCCACCTTTCCTACAGGGCTGAAGTCTGCTTCCTGGCTGGCAGATCCAGCCATTTCCCGAGTATGAGACTGGGAATCGGTAGGCTTGGATTTCTGTCTGGCTCTCACTCAGGAAGACTGAGTGATTTCAGGCAGATTACTGTCCCCCTGGACCTCAGTATTTCCTTGCACATGTTAAGATGGCCATGTAAATGTTAACACGTAATTCTGTCATTTCTCTCCAGAGGGCTGTGAGTGGGTTTGGAGGGGAGAAATGGCATCTCCTTTGGCCTGGGACCTCCTCCCTTCTTTTACCCCCCATGCTGCCTCTCCTCAAGGGCTTCTGGAGACCCCAAGTCAAATGGCAAATGGGGAAGAGAAGACAGGGTATGGAGTATAAGAGGCCTAGATCCCCTACAGGTCTGATCTGGCTGGCGCTGCCCCTAGCCAGTGAGGCCACCCTCCAGACCCCTTCCCACTCTCTAAAGGGAAGCCTGTTGTAGCCTTAACCAAGATCAACCAACATGGAGGTGACTAATCTTGGTTAAGGCTGCGACCAACATGGAAGTAATTGATCTTGGTTAAGGCTATGACGTGCCTCCCTTTAGAGAAAAATCATGTTTTCCCCCTCAAAAAATCGTGTGTTAATTCCCTCCAACCAAACCAAGTCCCAGGACAACTCCAAAAACTACTCAATGACCATCTGGGCATTTGTACATGGGTTTCTATTTCTTGGATGCCTGCTCTCCTGTTACCTCCCAGCAGCCTGTGAAAAAGGCAAGGCATATTACTTCCACTTAACGGAAGAGGATGCTGGGGCGAGGTGGCGGGAAATGACTGGTCCAAGACCTTATAGTCAGGAAATGGGGAAGAGGGTGCTGCTCTGGGGTTCTGAACTCTTGGCCCTGCTTAACCCTGGTTTCTCAGATCTCTGATGCTGGTCTCTTCTCCCCAGGTACAATGGCTTGGTGACTGGCACGAGGGCTAAGGGCATCATTGCCATCTGCTGGGTGCTGTCGTTTGCCATCGGCCTGACTCCCATGCTGGGTTGGAACAACTGCGGTCAGCCAAAGGAGGGCAAGAACCACTCCCAGGGCTGCGGGGAGGGCCAGGTGGCCTGTCTCTTTGAGGATGTGGTCCCCATGAACTACATGGTGTACTTCAACTTCTTTGCCTGTGTGCTGGTGCCCCTGCTGCTCATGCTGGGTGTCTATCTGCGGATCTTCCTGGCGGCACGACGACAGCTGAAGCAGATGGAGAGCCAGCCTCTGCCGGGGGAGCGGGCACGGTCCACACTGCAGAAGGAGGTCCATGCTGCCAAGTCACTGGCCATCATTGTGGGGCTCTTTGCCCTCTGCTGGCTGCCCCTACACATCATCAACTGCTTCACTTTCTTCTGCCCCGACTGCAACCACGCCCCTCTCTGGCTCATGTACCTGGCCATCGTCCTCTCCCACACCAATTCGGTTGTGAATCCCTTCATCTACGCCTACCGTATCCGCGAGTTCCGCCAGACCTTCCGCAAGATCATTCGCAGCCACGTCCTGAGGCAGCAAGAACCTTTCAAGGCAGCTGGCACCAGTGCCCGGGTCTTGGCAGCTCATGGCAGTGACGGAGAGCAGGTCAGCCTCCGTCTCAACGGCCACCCGCCGGGAGTGTGGGCCAACGGCAGTGCTCCCCACCCTGAGCGGAGGCCCAATGGCTACGCCCTGGGGCTGGTGAGTGGAGGGAGTGCCCAAGAGTCCCAGGGGAACACGGGCCTCCCAGACGTGGAGCTCCTTAGCTATGAGCTCAAGGGAGTGTGCCCAGAGCCCCCTGGCCTAGACGACCCCCTGGCCCAGGATGGAGCAGGAGTGTCCTGATGATCCAAGGAGTTTGCCCCTTCCTAAGAGAAGGAAATCTTTATCTTTCTGGTTGGCTTGACCAGTCATGTTGGGAGAAGAGAGAGAGTACCAGGAGACCCTGAGGGCAGCCGGTTCCTACTTTGGACTGAGAGGAGGGAGCCCCAGGCTGGAGCAGCATGAGGCCCAGCAAGAAGGGCTTGGGTTCTGAGGAAGCAGACGTTTCATGCTGTGAGGCTTTGCACCAGGTGAGGGCCACAGCACCAGCAGCATCTTTGCTGGGCAGGGCCCAGCCCTCCACTGCAGAAGCATCTGGAAGCACCACCTTGTCTCCACAGAGCAGCTTGGGCACAGCAGAGTGGCCTGGCCCTGAGACTGGGGAGTGGCTCCAACAGCCTTCTGCCACCCACACACCACTCTCCCTAGACTCTCCTAGGGTTCAGGAGCTGCTGGGCCCAGAGGTGACATTTGACTTTTTTCCAGGAAAAATGTAAGTGTGAGGAAACCCTTTTTATTTTATTACCTTTCACTCTCTGGCTGCTGGGTCTGCCATCGGTCCTGCTGCTAACCTGGCACCAGAGCCTCTGCCCAGGGAGCCTCAGGCAGTCCTTCCCCGCTGTCACAGCTGCCATCCACTTCTTAGTCCCAGGGCCATCTGTTGGAGTGACAAAGCTGGGATCAAGGACAGGGAGTTGTAACAGAGCAGTGCCAGAGCATGGGCCCAGGTCCCAGGGGAGAGGTTGGGGCTGGCAGGCCACTGGCATGTGCTGAGTAGTGCAGAGCTACCCGGTGAGAGGCCTTGTCTAACTGCCTTTCCTTCTAAAGGGAATGTTTTTTTCTGAGATAAAATAAAAATGAGCCACATCGTGTTTTAAGCTTGTCCAAATGAGAATGGTGTCTGAGTTCGTTTCCTACTCCATAGCTAGGCCTGTGCACACATACAGGCATGTGTTGTGTATGAGAGAGTGTGTGCGTATGTGCAGACACCCTGCCTGCCCCGGGGGCCCTCCCCAGGGTCCTGTCCTCGAGGGGACAGGCTGCCTGGCTGTACTACAATCCAACCTGCATTTCTATGAGGGCCCACAGGGGCTGTGGGAGAAGGGGCTTTCCCCAGCAACTCCCCCCATCCTTATCTTCCTACATCTTTAAGGGAAGATCTCTTTGTATGTTACCTTCTCAGAACTGTGACCTGCCACCCCTGCCCTACTCCACCCTTTAGCAGAGGTCACAGAGGTATCTGCAAACAGATCTGGGCAGGGGCTACACTGCCTTCCCCTAGAATCCCCCTCCTTCTATTCTTAACAAAAGAAACCTAGAAGGAAGGGGTGTTTTTGCTCTGACCCCGGCCTTAGGGGCCTCCTGCCTGAGGAGGTGGTGCCATCTTTCTGTGATGGCAAAGTTTGAGGCCTGGAAGGCAGTTAGCAACCTGCCCCTGCCTGAGGTTGGCGGAGAGCTGATTGTCCCAGTTTGGTCTCACTCACTCTGGGACTCCCGGAAGGAGTGTAAGAATGTCAAGGGTAATCCTCACACAGCCCTGTGAGCCCTGTTTTACAGATGATTAACAAGCCCAGGGAGGTTATATGATTGCTGCAGGTCACAGAGCTAGTAAGTGGCAGAAGTGAACTTAAAACTCAGGTCTGCCTGTAAAATCCATGTTCATTTTTTTCATTAACTTATGATGAGCTATTTGAACCAAACCAAAAAGTATAAAACAACATCATGTCCTCAGCACTCTGCTTAAGAACTGAAACATTACAAAGTTGCATCTGACGCCTGCCCATCATGACCCTGCCTCCTAGGCCTGGAAACAACCACTTTCCTGAATTTCATTTCTTTCCATTGCACTTCTTCTTCTTTTTTTTTTTTTTCTTTGAGACGGGGTCTCTCTCTGTTGCCCAGGCTGGAGTGCAGTGCAGTGGCATGATCTTGGCTCACTGCAACCTCCGCCTCCCAGGTTCAAGAGAATCTCCTGCCTCAGCCTCCCGAGTAGCTGGGACTACAGGCATGTGCCACCATGCCTGGCTAATTTTTTGTGTGTTTTTAGTAGAGATGGGGTTTCACCATGTTGGCCAGGCTGGTCTCAAACTCCTGACCTCATGATCCGCCTGCCCCGGCCTCCCAAAGTGCTGGGATTACAGGCATGAGCCACCGCGCCCGGCCCTTTCCATTGCACTTCTTTACACTTTTAGTATATGGATGCCTGCAAAACTATCCCAAAACCAACACAGGATTGTTTTAGCTATTTCACTGTTATATCTTCAGAGGTCTTCTAGACTGGCTGCACAGGAGAAATACCTAGGAAGCTTCAGTCAGCACCAAAGCCTCAGTCCCCTGCCCCAGAGACACTGGATTAATTGGCCAGGGTAGATCAAGTAATTCCCCAGGGGGTTCTTATGGACAGCCAGGACAACCTATAAGGAGCCACTGATACAAATGCACTGAGTCCACCCCCTGTCCACACCAGCTTCCTCCCTCCTAGGATCTGCACTGGCTGTGGGCTGAGGGTGGAACAGTGGCTGGGGTGTGCCTGAGAAGACCAAGAGCACAGAAGCTGCCAGTCCTCATGAGCAACTGGTGGGAAGAGGCCAGAAGGAGAACTCCAAAGGTAGGGAAGAATGAAACCCCATCTCTCCAGCCTTTTCTGAGACCTTGGGAACCAGGCTTTGAGTACTGAGCTAGATGGGTGTAGGCTTTGGGGCTGGGAGAACAGGGCCGGGGGCTCAGCAAAGGCTTCTAGGTACAAATGGGCCCTAGTACTCCCAGGGCCAGCTCCTGCCTAGTGGTAGAGCACAGGCCTCCTCATGTCTTCAGGAGCATAGGGTCCCATGTCTACACCCACCCCATGTTGGTTCCCACCGTCGGCAGGCCTGAGTGTAAGCACATGGGTAGAGACCTGAACATATGCAGGCATCATTCCTCTGACCATAAGAGAATACATGTGTGCACATATAAACATGCTAGTGGGCAGAGCCCACCTCAACAGGAATAAGTGCCCACAGCAGCAGCATGAGGGAGATGTGAAGACTGGTGAAGGGCATGAGCAACATCTCAGCGCGATGGGGTGCAGGCTATGCCCCGGTCTACACTGCCCTGGGCCAGGCTGCCAGGAGCTGTGGCCTGGGCTGCTCCAAGCCCTGCAGCTCTGTCGAAGGGCCCCTGTCCACCCTCTCCCTGCCCTTCCCAAAGGGCTAGGGGTGGATAACATGCTTCATTCAGGCCTGTCCCATGCATAAGGTTCCCATCACAGATCCATGTTCTTGACAGCTCCAGCCCCCCTCTACAGCGGGTGTTGCCAGGCCACAGGGAGGCCTGAGAGCAGGGGTCTGGCTCAGGCTCAGTCTTGGCTCATCACTGGCCCTCACAAGAGACAAGCCGTCCGGAGGGCCCCCTTTCACCCTCCTCCTCTAACCACCCCTCCTGAAACCCTACCTTAACCTGGTTGGATTAAGGCCCTATCCTCTGGGAGGCATCACCCGGGGGCTCAGGGAGCTGAGTAGGGCCACAGTTCTGTGCGCTGACCAGGGGACAGCAAACCACAGCAGGGCAGGAAGAGGGGCCACCTGGGTACTGTGAGGAAATGAGCTGCTGATGCCCCCTGCATCTTCTGGGACTTGGTATCCCAGAAATGGGAAACTGGTCTTTTCAACTGTAGTGGGGAAAGAAGAACCCGGGGGAATCCAACTGCTCAGCATGTGGGAAGGCCTCTGCACCGCCCGCCCCTGCTCCTGGGGCCGCAGGGAAAAGTGGGTGAGGCCAGCACTCTGTGCCTGGGATGCCACTGTTGTCCTGCGATGTTGTGCTGCTCTCCTGCATGGCTGCTGCTACGGGCTCTTGCCACAGTTGGACACCCTCCCCTGAGCTCCGGTGCTGGACAACTGTTTTCTGAGCATGCTAAGCAATGACCCTCTGCTGATGGGAGAAGTTACTTGAAAGGGGACAGAACTTAGGAAGACCCAGGTGTGCTGTGAGGCAAGTGGCTCCCTCCCTGACTCTTACTGCTCAGTGTGCAAGGTTACCACCTTCTCCTCCTCCCCACACCCATCCCCCCTCTCTCCCAAGGTGCCCCTCATTGCTGCTGTCACTCATCATTAGCAGTCACTGTCATTGTTAGGACAGCTCGTTAGGCTGCAGAGCCAAGGGAGGGGGCAGGAGAATGTCAGATGACTCACACAACCTCAAAAGAGGGGGATGGACACACAGAACACAGAACCTAGCTACGAAAAGCACCTTGTGAGACTCTGGTTCAACCCTTTCTTTTTCCAGAGGAGAAACAGCAGCTTAGCAGAGCTTCCTGACAAGTCCCTCTGCTTCCCACTAGTCAGGCTTGGAGGGAGGCTGGCCTAGGAGAAAGGCCAGGCCAGGGAGTCAGCACGAGGCTGGGCAGGTGACAGGTGTAGCCAACCCAGGGTCCTCTGAGGGAGGTGGGGAAGGCTTTGCATGGACCCATCCACACTTCTTTGCCTTGTCCAAGGAAGTGTTTCTGTTTTGGGGAGGAGAGGAGTGGCTCTTTGTCAAATCAGCCATCTGGACTGTCACCTAACGACCAGCTAAGCCCTCAGATCAAGCCGGTTAGGACCTGAGCCCTATCTCCTGGCTCTCCGTCCCTCTCCGAACCACTTAATGAGCCCTTGCTGATGCACACTGAGCCAGGGGCAGGACGCAGGGAGCCAACAACTGACCAAGGGGAATAAGCCCGACGGGGAGAATAAGCCTAACGGAGGGAATAAGCCTGTGAGGGACACACAGGCTCTCAGAGGAGGTGAAAGCCACACCCCCGCGGGCAGTCAGGATGGGCTTCACAGAGCGGGCCACACCAAGCTGGCCTGTCAAAGACCGGCGGTCAGCTCCAGGGCCCCATCTCTTCAATGTGTTGGTCAGGAAGTAAGAACAAGGAGGGGCTGAGTAAATCTGCGCCTGATTTTCATCTGCCTACACTGAATTATGCCATCCATTTGGAGGCAATTTTCAAGTTAAAATGTTGTCAGAAGGCTGTCACAGTTTTGATCTTTCTTTTCTGTTCTTTCTCAACCCACCCACATTTTCTAGTTAGGTTGGAAAGGGGGGTGAGGGGGATAGAGCCTGGTTTATATTCAGAGATTTCTGGAATTGTTAAAGATAGATGAGACTTTTAGAAATTATCAAGTTTTCTCTTAGGAAAATTGAGTCCCAGTCCAGTGTCACAATTAACTGTTCTTTCAGTTCCAGAACTTTTAGGGGAACTGGAGGGACCTGGCCAGGCATCCTGCAGGCTATCTCTTGGGGTTTCAGCTTGATTCTCTCTGCTGCCTAGTTCAGAGATGCCAAATAATCCCACCACTTGCTCCTTCCAACCACCACCCTGTTCCACCAACTGCTGAATGGGGAGTCAAAGCACCAGTTTCAATCCCTGGCCTTGCCATTGACTTCTTTGACAGGACAAGTCACTGAGCTGCCACACCTACTTTTACATAAAATGAGTTAATAAACGTGGGCCGGGCACAGTGGCTCATGCCTGTAATCCCAGCACTTTGGGAGGCCAAGGTGGGTGGATCACCTGAGGTCAGGAGTTCAAGAACAGCCTGGCCAACGTGGTGAAACCCTATCTCTACTAAAAAAGACAAAAATTAGCCGGGCATGGTGGTAAGTGCCTGTAATCCCAGCTACTTGGGAGGCTGAGGAAGGAGAATCTCTTGAGCCCAGGAGGCACAGGTTGCAGTGAGCCGAGATTGCACCATTGCACTCCAGCCTGGGCAACAAGAGCGAAACTCTGTCTTAAAAAAATAAATAAATGTGGCAGTGCTTTGGAAGGTATATGTAACACAAATGCCCAGGATGATGATGATCATTATTATTGTAATAATAAATCCATTCTCAGCTCAGAAAAATAAGAGGGTAACCAATCAATAGCTCCAGTGTTCTTGGAATCAGAGAGTGGAAAGGAGGCTGGGAGGGAAGGAAGATGGGGTGGCAGGGAAGAGAGCTACTGACCACCTTCTATATTCTGCTCACTGACATTGCCCAGCCATTGCCAGAGGGAGAAATGTGGTAGGTATGAGTTCAAGCCAGGCACCTGGAAGTCCCTGATCTCCAGGTGCCAGGAGGTGGGTGTGGAACTAGCAGACGACCTAGGCAAGGGTCACTGATTATGGATCATTTACTTTCTTCAACCCTATACTGTCCCATCTGTTTATGAAAGTCTAGACATTAGGGAAATTTAGGCTTATCTAAGAGGTTAATGGAGAAGGGATACAGCAAATGTCTGGGCCAACAGAGTCAGGATTCAAAATGACCTCAAAGGGCTGGACAGATAAAACTGAGCAAGGACCAGTGTAAAGTCCTGCTCAGACCGGATATGGTGGCTCACTCCTGTAATCCGAGCACTTTGGGAGGCCGAGGCAGGTGGATCACTTGCAGTCAGGAGTTTGAGATCAGCCTGGCCAATATGGTGAAACCCCATCTCTACTAAAAATACAAAAACTAGCCAGGCACGGTGGCTCATGCCTGTAATCCCAGCACTTTTGGAAGGCCGAGGTGGGCAGATTGCCTGAGGTCAGGAGTTCGAAACCAGTCTGGCCAACATGGTGACACCCCGTTTCTACTAAAAATACAACAAAATTAGCCAGGCGTGGTGATGGGCGCCTGTAATCCCAGCTACTCGGTAGGCTGAGGCAGGGGAATTGCTTGAACCAGGGAGGTGGAGGTTGCAGTGAGCCGAGATCACGCCACTACACTACAGCCTGGGCGACAGAGCAAGACTCTGTCTCAAAAAAAAAAAAAAAAAAAACTAGCCAGGTGTGGTGGTGCATGCCTGTAGTCCCAGCTACTCGGGAGGCTGAGGCAAGAGAATCACTTGAACCTGGGAGGCAGAGGTTGCAGTGAGCTGAGATCACGCCACTGCACTCCAGCCTGAGCAACAGCGAGACTCCATCTCAAAAAAAAAAACCAAAACAACAACAACAAAAAAAACAAAAAAAAAGCCTGCTCAATTTCAAAAAAAGCCAATGTGCAGGGAGGAGTGGGAGGATAGAGAGACCCAGCCTACTATCAGTTCAGGTCAAAACAACATGGACACTACAGTTACTCAGTTGAGCACTGGCTAACACCGTGGGACAGGCTGGGAAAGAAGCAACTCCAGCCTCAAGCTGCATTGACATCCTAGTTACTAGGAAGTGAGTCCCAGGCTGCAGGGACTCACCAGGTCCCCACTCAAGGCAGGAGACACACTCATTTCTCAACACCACACCTGCTCATGAACAAACTGAAATGAGTTTGTCATTTTGTGCCTGCAAACAAGATGGTAACCTCCCAATGACACTCAACGAATTAACAAGTGGCCAAAGGAAGGGGATCAAGACAGGGAGCATCTAGAAACTGAAAACGTCTGGAGGACATGAGATTGGAGAAGACTTAGGGAGAGCTATGGTGAACAGACCAGATGAGAGAAACAGCTTGCCATGTGGTATTCCAAAAGGCACAACTGGGCTCACAGAAGCTTCAGCAGAATAACTAGTTCACGTTAAAGGCCACCAAGATGCAACAATTTGAGACTCATGGCTGGGTCTTCAGTGATCCAAGGACAGTCATGTCAGGATATTCAGGCGCTTGCTGGCCTGGAAGAGGCCTGGATCCCCTTATGGGCCTTGAGGAGACTCCTCTGTACTTCAAGGGCACAAGGCTAGTGAAGATGGCTCATCTTTTGTGGCCAGAATTGTCTTCAGTTTTCAGTTCATGGAAGCCCAAAGCAGGTATGTGGGATAAGACAGAGGATTAGGAGGAGGGAATAACAACATATATATTAAAAAGTCACTACCTGAATCAAATGTATGGGTATAGCTGGGAGACGACTACCTGGTATGGACTGAAAGGCATCAAAGAGGCCCAGAGTTCTGTATTAACAGAATACACCCCAAGGCCAAAAATTCCTCCTTAGATGACAGCGGTATTACCCCAAGTGAAGGACATTTGCTGTCTGGGGAGGGTACCATGATGATTTATTGGGTCAACATGTGAACATCCAGCAGAGAAGCCTGGAGGGGCTGAGACATAGGGTAGAGAAGGCATCCTGCAGCCCAGGGTTAAGCAAACTCTGCCAACTTTACAAAATGCTCTCACCCAAGGAGTGCCAGAGGGTGAAGCAGGGGAGGGTCCTCATCCGCTTCCTCCGTCCTACCCCATACTTCCTGTGGCCACTCCTTACTTCCCTAATCCTATTAGTAGGAACTCTTCTCCTTATCTTCCCAAATCCAATCTATTGCATTCTGTTAATTCTTTCTGAACATCTTTGGAATCTGTTTCATCCACTCTACCCCTCAGTAACCCCTCAAAGTCATGGTCTTGGAGGAGGCACTATCATCTCTACCAACCTGGATACACTCCAAACAGACCTCTTTGTTGATCTCTTTTACCGCAATCTATTCAGCTCAAGCAGATTAATATCTCCAAAGCACAGCATCAGCCATGTCCCTCCCTTGCTCCAAAACATTTAGTGGACCCTAAATATGCAGCAAGTCAAGTCCACCTTCTTTCTGTGGCCATTCAAGGACACAGCTTTGCCCTCCAGCCTGTCTCTGACCACCCA
The DNA here is from genome assembly GCF_009828535.3 of Hylobates moloch. Taxonomy (NCBI): domain Eukaryota; kingdom Metazoa; phylum Chordata; class Mammalia; order Primates; family Hylobatidae; genus Hylobates; species Hylobates moloch. The sequence continues at coordinate 5,600,461 of NW_026652294.1, forward strand.
CTTTCCTACCCACTACCCTGCCCCTCACTGTGCCAAACTGAACTGTCTACCATCCTCTTACCCCATTCCCTGCCTTTGTCTTTCAGGCAGGCCACTTTGCCTGGGATGCTGTCACTCCCCTACTTTAGACAATTCCCATGCTTCAGGGACCACCTGAAGAGCCGTCTCTTCCACGAAGATGGAGGGAGACTTTGCTGAAATCCTCTCTTCCCCTTCCTGAGCGCCTTTAGATGCATGCCTGTCCCACGCACCAGAAGTTTGTTACCTGCTTCTGATAACATCTCTTCTGCTGCTAAGTTATGACTTAATGCCTGAATAACGTGCTGGTTTTCACCAGTGTATGTTCTATTTTCCTACCAAGGCTATAAATTCGAATCTCAGAGTGGAGTGGGGATGGTATCTCCTCCATCCTAGGGCGAAGCATAGCACACGCTTGGTAAGGCACACTGACTGGGTCGAGAGACCTGGGTTTTAGTTCTCTGCTACCATTAAGTGGTCATGTGACTTTGGGTTTCCTTCCCTGCAAAATGATGAAGCAGTGGATACATATTGCTTCCAGCTCTGGTATTCTCTGAGTCTATTTGACTGTGGGCTGACCCACCCAGCTCTAGGCCTGGCTAGAGAAGGAGCAAGGGAGGCTATGGACAAGCCCAGGGAGAGAGAGAGGGAGAGGGAGATGGGGAGCTAATAGCTCTGGAGGAAGGAAGGACATGCTGGGCTAATGGGATAATTGGATAATCCTCAGAGCTAGGGGCTGCCAGGCTGGGGCCAGCTGTTAGAAGCAGACACAAATAGCACAAGCAAAACAAGGGCGCTGATGCAGGAAGCAGCTTGCTGAGAGATATGGAGGAAGGTGGGTGGTGGCCAGAGGGTGGGGGAGGGGACAAAGAGAAACTGGAGCCCCTTTCTGTTGAAATTTTGAGGACAGGATCTTAAGGCCTTGTACTCTGACCCCATTTAGAAAGACTGCATTTAAGGATCTTGGCCTTCTATATACCAAAGAACATTCTTAGAGACCAATGGTTTATCTTGGCCTCCACAGTGTCCTGGCCACCAAGGACCTTTAAGGACCATAAAGCCCTCATCCTTGCCTATTGAGGGTTATCTGCAAATGGGGCATCCATTTGACATGCCTGTGAAAATATTGCTGGACTCTTACAAAATATTAATTTTGGATACATGACTCAGTGGGTCCCTTCATTTCAGGCAGATAAGTGGACCTGTCAGTGGGGTTGGGCACAGAGCAAAAGAAATTTTGGAGGGGTCTAGGACCCAAATCTGCTGGGTCACATAAGTCATGACCTCAGTGACTGGACCTCAGTTAGCCCATCTATAAAATGGGCACAATAAGCATTACCCTCCCTGCAAGGCTGTTGTGGAGATAAAATGAGATCATGAATGGGAAAGTAATTTGAAATGCAAGTGCTTTGCCAAGCACTTTAGTCCCAACTCTGTTTCTAATTTTGTATGATTTTAGAAAGGCTATTTCCTTTCTCTGAGTTCCAGTGTCTTCCACTATAAGATGATGAGATCAGGCTAGATGCTCTTTAAATTCCCTTCTAATTCTAATGGCTCTAATTCTTATAAAAAATAGTATATTTACATTTGGATACCCTATAAGGACAGTATGAGAAAAGAAAATTAGAGGCCAATTTTATTAATTAACATAGATGTAAAATATTAAAGATTAGCAAGCCATATCTAGCAATGTACAAAAACATATATAAATCATTACCCAGTAGGGTTTATCCCAGGAATGCAAGGATGGTTTCACATCAGATAATCATTCAATATCATTCATATTAATAAGTTAAAGAACACTACAGGAGAATCTCAACAGATGCAGAAAAATGCATTTGATTTAAAAAAGTCAACACCCAATCATAGAAAAAACTGTTAGCAAACTAGAAATATAAAAGCATTTTCTTTTTTTTTTTTTGAGACGGAGTCTCGCTCTGTCGCCCAGGCTAGAGTGCAGTGGCGCAATCTCGGCTCACTGCAAGCTCCGCCTCCCGGGTTCACGCCATTCTCCTGCCTCAGCCTCTCTGAGTAGCTGGGACTACAGGCGCCCGCCACCACGCCCGGCTAATTTTTTGTATTTTTAGTAGAGACGGGGTTTCACCATGGTCTCGATCTCCTGACCTCGTGATCCACCCGCCTCGGCCTCCCAAAGTGCTGGGATTACAAGCGTGAGCCACCACGCCCAGCCAGCATTTTCTTAATAAAGTATATTTTTCAGCATCTCACTGAACACACCATAGTCAATGGTGAAATAGAAGCCTTCTCTTTCAGTCAGGCATGATGGCTCACATCTGTAATCCCAGCACACTGGGAGGTTGAGGTGGGCAGATCATGAGGTGAGGAGTTCAAGACCAGCCTGGCCAACATGGTGAAAGCCCATCTCCACTAAAAAATACAAAAATTAGCTGGTTGTGGTGGTGCATACCTGTAATCCCAGCTACACGGGAGGCTGAGGCAGGAGAATTGCTTGAAGCCAGAAGGCAGAGATTGCATTGAACTGAGATCACACCACTGCACTGCAGCCTGGACTACACAGGGAGACTCCATCTAAAAAAAATGAATAAATAAAATAAGAAGCCTTTTCTTTCTAGTCAAGACCAAACCCATTATTCTGTCCAATATAGTACTAAAGTTCCTAGAGATCACAATAATACATGAAAAAGAAAAGAAACAAAATAACATTATCTGCAGCTGAATTAACTGTCTATATAGAAAAATTCAAAACATTTCTTTGGAGTATTACTGGAACTAATGAGAGTTTATCAAGGCTGTTGGATATAAAATCAACATAAAAAACCAGTAACATTCCTATAGGGCAGCAAAAACTATTATAAGTCATTTAAAATATATCATTTATAATAGTAGCAAAAACTAGAAGGTACCTAGAATAAATCCAACAAATGCACAAAAAGAAGACTCAGATGAGGAGATGTGCCATGTTCATGGATGGGAAGAGTCAATACTATAAAACTGGCAATTATCCCCGATCCATCTGGAAATCAAGTGTAATCCTTAAAATTTCCAATAGATTTTTTTCATAAATTATACATTTTGGATCCTAAAAATCATTGAAAAGAAAAAAGGCCAAGAAGAGCCACAATAATCTTCCTTTTAAAGAAGGTGAAGAGTTGTCCTAACAGATACAATAGTGTGGTACAGGAACAGGCAAACAGATGAAGTGAATGAGATACAAACGTTAGAAGCAAACCTACCTTTGTATGGGAATGTGATATGTGGTAGAGGTCACATTACAAACCACAGAAAAGGCATGGAAGGTTCATTATGTGGTTCTGAAACATGAAAAGGTAAAATTGAAGACAAAGGTGAAAGAAACAAAGATCTTTAACACTTTAAAAAGCAAATATATGAAAATGTCTTTATGACCTCTGGCTAAAGATTTCTTAAAACACAAAAGCAAAGCCATAAAAGAATATGCTGCTAAATTAACTAATGAAACTTAAAAAAAATTTTTTTTTCATGAAAAAACAACGTAAAGTACAAAGACAAGCCACAGACTGGAAGAAGGTATCTGCAATGCATATAATCAATAAAGGATTAGTGTCTTTAATGTATAAATCCTATGAAAATAAACAAAGATATTATCAGACACTTTAGAAGAAAAAATCTAAATGATCAACAAACACATGAAAATAAATTCAATCTCACTAGTAATTAGGAAAATGAAAATTAAAATATATTTTACCACCATTCACAGTCAGCCAACTAGCAACAATTTAAAAATCTTGGTGGGGAACAGAAATACATAATACCTAGTAGAGTTGAAGATGTGAATAGCCTATAACCTAGCATTTTCCATTTCTAAGCCTCAATCTTCAATCAAATCACACACATATTTTTAAAAACCATGCACATGGATGTTCATTGTGTCACTGTAATACTAAAAATGTCAAAGCAACATTTTTAGTATTTCTTAGTATCTTTTAGAGTTAGAATAGATATATGAACTGTGGTTTACTACTGCAATGAACTATCATACAGCAGGCAAAATAAATGAACTCAATATATCAACACCTGTTCTATATTCCAAGTTAAATTTCTCTAGCTATTTCCAGACCAGACCTTGAATTTCCACCTTTGTGCCAGTGCTCATGGCTATTGTCTTTCCTCTCACTTTTAGCCCAACAAATTTTAATGATATAATTTAAATGCCCCTTCCTCCTAAAACATCCCAGGATCCTTTAAATTCTGATATTAGAGATTAGAAAACCAAGACCAAAAAAAGTTGAGTCATGCTAAGTTCACATGGCAGATGAGTGGCAGAATTGGAACCAGAACCCTGGTCTTTATATCCGTCTTTATACCCATGCAAGGCCACAGATAATCTCAAAAGATGATAAAATACAGAACAAATTCCAACTCCTAGCCTAGGCCACTTTGTCCCACAAACATTCCTGGAACAGCTATGGTCCCAGCTTCTACAACCCCTTCTAGCCTGTGAAGTGTTAAGATCTGGCTTCACTACAATGTGACTATGAGTCTATGTGACTTTGAGTAAGTCAAACTCTCTTGTGCCTCAGTTTCCTTATCTGTTAGCTGCGAATAATTCCTGCCTGGCTACTGCATAAGGTCATTAATAGAATCAAATGAAATAAATAAGCTAGAATTGTGTTAAATACATAGAAATTCTTACCTTTTTATTTTCAAGATATAGAAATGCCTGCCCTCTTGCTAAAAGAATCATGGGATGTCTGGTTTGTAAATAAATTTAATTTTGAGAGTTTGCCATTGCTTGGTGATGGAGGGGAGATGTTGTCCTTATACAAGAAGCAGGACTCTGAAAGCTCTACTCCCTTTTCCTGCCTTTTCTTTTTTCAACAAAATATCATTTTTTTTTATTATTATACTTTAGGTTTTAGGGTACATGTGCACAGTATGCAGGTTTGTTACATATGTATCCATGTGCCATGTTGTTTTGCTGCACCCATTAACTCATCATTTAGCATTAGGTATATCTCCTAATGCTGTCCCTCTCCCCTCCCCCCACCCCACAATAGTCCCCGGAGTGTGATGTTCCCCTTCCTGTGTCCATGAGTTCTCATTGTTCAATTCCCACCTATGAGTGAGAACATGCGGTGTTTGGTTTTTTGTCCTTGCGATAGTTTACTGAGAATGATGATGTTTTCCTGCCTTCTTCTGCTTGGAGGTTTTGTGCCACTGAGTTCCTTGGCACAGGAGGACCAGCAGGCAGACTGGGGTCCCTGGAGGCAGGAGCAGCCAGCCCTGACAAAATACTGAAGTTGGTCAAGATTGTCTTTAAAATCTCTTCCCTTTGCTCTTTCCCCCGGTTTAGCCTTCGCTACATGTTTCCTGGGTTACTGAGGAAGGGGTTCTGTACAATCTCCTCCCTCTCCACCAACCACTATTCAGTTTCCCACCATTCAAGATCTACAAGGGGCCAGGCGCTGTGGCTCACGCCTGTAATCCCAGCACTTTGGGAGGCCGAGCTGGGCGGATCACTTGAGGCCAGAAGTTTGAGACCAGCCTGGCCAACATGGAGAAACCCCATCTCTATTAAAAATACAAAAATTGGCTAGGTATGTGGCACACATCTGTAATCCTGGCTACTTGGGAGGCTGAAGCAGGAGAACTTCTTGAACCTGGGAGGCAAAGGTTGCAGTGAACTGAGATCACACCACTGCACTCCAGCCTGGGTGATAAGAGTGAGACTCCATCTCCAAAAAAAAAAAAAAAAAAAAAGACCTACAAGGACCAAGGACCATGAGGTTGGGAAATGTGCCTGGCCCCATTTTGGCAAAGTCAGTATTCAACAAATGCTGAACTGAGCCAAAAGGACTGCCTGTGTGTCTTCCCCGTTAACCAGCAGCTTTGTCCTAAGCAGGTCCTCCTGTTCATAAGGAAAACGTCTGATGGTTCCCTTCCCACAGACTACTGGGGACCACTGCATTTGCTCTCCCCTCCTAAGCTCTATGCATTTTCAAACAGGCCCCTGGAGAGGAATGGTAAACCTGGGAGCGGTCACATAGGGCAGTGGAGGGAGGAACAATGGTTGAGACTGTAGGGGCTTGAGGACTCTACTCCCTTCCCTTTCTTGCCCTGACTTCTCTGCTGCAGCCCAGAGGTGTCACACCACCATGTTCCCTGACATCAGCAGGCAGGTGGCCTGAGGTCTCTACAGTCAGAGCTACGGCTGAGAAAGGCTTTGAAGTTACACAGGTTATGTTACCTCTCTTTTCTCATTTTTAAAATAAAGAAATATTTTCCATTCTCCTGCTTTACAAAGCTGTTAAGAAGATTAAATATAAAAATGAGTAAAAAGAGAAGTGGGATAGTCAAGTCTGCCAGGCCTTCCTGCCTGTGACCCTTGGGTCGCTGCCAGCTTGGACCTCAGTCCAGCTTCCCAGGGCTCCCTCCGATGGTCCTCCTCTCACCCGGACCAAGGACATTAGGACTAAACATGGGAGGCCCCGCCCTCCTGAGCGACTCTTTATCTATACAGAATTGTATTCTCTGCCAAATAGACCAAAAGGAAGGAAGGCCGGCAAGACATTAGCCCTTTTCTTAGCTCTCAAATAGCTGACATTTCAGGAAACTGAAATTCTGAATGGACCAGAGGTGATTTCAATTCATTGTGCCTGTCTGCAGAGTCAGTGTACATGAGGACTCCATTATATAGGATGTACTTCTAGAAGTTCAGGGAAGCCCTTGTCAAAAAATCTCTTCCAAACTTATCTACTCATGCTTGGAAATCCATCATTAGAGCTTTATTTCTTGGCACAAGCCAAATGTGGGTTTTTGTCTTTTATAAAAGACATATCAATCATATCAGACATCTCAGTGTGAATGGAGTATATTGGTCCTTTCCTGGGAGCAGGCTCATACGACGAGAAGAATAGAACACTGAAGACTTGTAGCCTCTGAAACTAGAAGAGGGAAGATGGGCAGTGTGTGGAAGAGAAAGGATGTAGAGGGAGGTGGAGCTGGTGAAGGCTTTCCACCTGAACAGACAGGTATGATCTCCAAAGTACCCAACAAAGCTACATGTAGGCCAGGTACAGTAGCTCATACCTATAATCCTAGCCCTTTAGGAGGCTGAGGCAGGAGGATCCTTTGAGACCAGGAGTTCAAGTCCAGCCTCAGCAACATAGCAAGACACTATCTCTACAAAGAATTTTTAAAAATTAGCCAGACATGGTGGCCATGACTGTGGTCCTAGCTACTTGGGAGGCTGAGGCAGGAAGATTACTTGAGCCCAAGAGTTCAAGGTTACAGTAAGCCATAATCGTGCCACTGCACTCCAGCCTGGGTGCGGAGTGAGACCCTCTCTAAAAACAAACAAACAAACAAACAAAACAAAAAAACTACATGTAACAAAGCCAGACAGAGAGATCATTCTGCATGATTCCATTTATATGTAACAAATGAAAACTAATCTATAGTGACAGAAGGTAATCAGTGGTTACCTGGGCCAGGTTGTGAGGAGGCAGGAGGGTGGAACTACAAAGGGGCATGAGGGAACTTTGGGGTGATAGCTATCTTGATTATGATGATGGCTGCAGGACTGTATATATATGTCGAAACTTATCAAGTCATACACTGTAAATATGTGCAGTTCATTGTATGTCAGTTATACCTCAGTAACACTTTTTTTTTTTTTTTTAAAGACAGAGTTTCCCTCTGTTGCCCAGGCTGGAGTGCAATGACCAGATCTCAGCTCACTGCAACCTCTGCCTCCTGGGTTCAAGTGATTCTCCTGCCTCAGCCTCCCAAGCAGCTGGGACTACAGGCACATGCCACCATGCCTGGCTATTTTTTGTATCTTTAGTAGAGACGGGGTTTTACCATGTTGGCCAGATGGTCTCAAACTCCTGATCTCAAGTGGTCCACCTGCTTCCACCTCCTGAAGTGCTATGGGAGCCACTATGCCTGGCCTATAACACTTTTTTTTTTTTTTAAGAGTCTCGCTTTGTCGCCCAGGCTGGTGTGCAGTGGTACAATCTCAGCTCACTGCAAGCTCTGCCTCCCAGGTTCACACCATTCTCCTGCCTCAGCCTCCTGAGTAGCTGGGACTACAGGCACCCACCACCAGGCCTGGCTAATTTTGTTTGTTTTGAGACAGAGTCTTGCTCTGTCGCCCAGGCTGGAGTGCAGTGGTGCAATCTCCGCTCACTGTAAGCTCCACCTCCTGGGTTCACGCCATTCTCCTGCCTCAGCCTCCCGAGTAGCTGGGACTACAGGCACCTGCCACCACACCCAGCTAATTTTTGTTGTATTTTTTTTTAGTAGAGACAGGGTTTCACCATGTTAGCCAGGATGGTCTCGATCTCCTGACCTCGTGATACGCCCACCTCGGCCTCCAAAAGTGCTGGCATTACAGGCATTAGCCACCGTGCCCGGCCGCTAATTTTGTTTTTGTATTTTTAGTAGAGACGGGGTTTCACTGTGTCAGCCAGGATGGTCTCGATCTCCTGACCTTATGATCTGCCCAGCTCGGCCTCCTGAAGTGCTGGGATTATAGGCATGAGCCACCGCACCTGGCCAACACTTTTTTGTAAAAAAAAAAAAAAAAAGGGTCTCGCTATGTTGCCCAGGCTGAAGTACACTGAGCATTCACAGTGCACTACAGCCTTGAACTCCTAGGCTCCAGCAATCCTCCTGCCTCACTTTTCCAAGAAGCTGAGACTACAGGATCATGTAACCACGTCTGGCAATAACAATTTTTTTAAAAGAGTGAAAACACAAAACTACAGTATTTTGTGCCTGCCAAATAATGTCTCACATGCCTCTGCTAAGTTCTGGCAGAAACAAGTGTTTTCCAGCATGATACTTCACCTTTCTGGGAATTGGATTTTCTTTCTGTGAGTTGATAGGGCTGAACTTGATGATCCCAAAGTCTGATCCATATATAATAGTCTAAGTGGTGAGGATCAAATATGTTAACTGATAGAAATCCATTATGAAAGCTTAAAGGTTTTAATACAAATATAAGATACGAATCATTAAATAGCTAGTGTATACAGAGATACTAAATAAAAATAGTGGATTAGGCCAGGCGCAGTGGCTCATGCCTGTAATCTCAGCACTTTGGGAGGCCAAGGTGGGCAGATGACTTGAGGTCAGGAGTTTGAGACCAGCCTGACCAACACAGTCAAACCCCATCTCAACTACAAATACGAAAATTAGCCAGGCATGGCAGTGGGCACCTGTAATTCCAGATACTCCTGCTGAGGCAGGCGATTCATTTGAACCTGGGAGGTGGAGGTTGCAGTGAGCCAAGATTGTGCCACTGCACTCCAGCCTGGGCGACAGAGTGAGACTCTGTCTCAAAAAAAAAAAAAAAAAAAAAGGAATTAAACACATGCATCTAATTTTGCTATGTCTAAAACTTCATCAAAAAAATGCTTTTTGGCCAGGTGTGGTGGCTCATGCCTGTAATCCCAGCACTATGGGAGGCCGAGGCAGGTGGATCACTTGAGGTCAGGAGTTTGAGACCACCTGCCCAACATGGTAAAACCCCATCTCTACTAAAAATACAAAAAATAGCTGGACGTGGTGGCGCATGCCTGTAATCCCAGCTACTTGGGAGGCTGAGGCAGGAGAATCACTTGAATCCAGGAGGTGGGGATTGTAGTGAGCCAAGATTACACCACTGCACTCCAGCCTGGGCAATAGAGCAAGACTCCTCCGTCTCAAAAAAAAAAAATTTTTTTTTCAAAGGTAAAGCTTACAATAGGAGCTCTTGGAAAGAAAAAATATGACATCAGAAACAAAATGCTTAATGGAAGGATTAGAAAACATTGAGGAAATTTTCCAGGAAGTAGAATAAAAAGACAAAATAGAAACTAGGAAGCAACAGATGAGAAATTCATCCCAATATGTGAATAATAAGTTTTAGAAATACAACAAAGGAAATGAAATAATTCAAGAAAACACTCCAGAATCGAAAGGACATGACTTTTCAGATTGAAAGGGTCATGAATGGCCAGAACAATAGGTGTGTCATTGTAAAATTTCTTAATGCTAGGGACAAAGAAATCCTGCAAGGTCACACACAAAGAGTGAGGAGGAATCAGAATGACTTTGGCCTTCTCAACAGCAGCACTGGAAGCTAGAAGATGACAGGGCTGAGGAATCTAAGTTCTGAGGCAAAACGATTTCTTACCTAGAATTCTACACTCAAGTTAACCAAGTGTTAGACATTTTCAGACACACAAGATTTTGAAAAAAAAATATCCCTTGTGTACTCCCGGGAAACTCCTGGAGGACATATGTTATCAAAATGAGGGAAGAAAGCATAAAACGAGAAGACATGGGATCCAGAATACAGGCAATCTAACACAAGAAAGAGGCAAGGGAATCCCCTGGACAGTGATAAACAGAGGTTCCAGAATAGCTGTGTGTAGCAGGCCCCCAGTGCAGGAGAGAAGGCTCCAAGAGACTTTCCTGAGAAGAATGTATTGAGAGAAGATCTAGGTAATTGGCAGACTTTAAGTGGTAAGAGTGCTAATGGTAAGGCCTTAGAAACCTAAGTGGATGAAAAAAGATAAGCAAAATAAAGTGGTGTGTTAGATAGGAAAAGCAATCATGGCTGACTACATGGCTGAGCTGCAAGTGGCATTTACACTGTCATAACAAACACTATTATCTACAAAAATTACACTATATTAGGAGCAAGGGGGCACAGAGAGGGGTGCATATGTATAGAGGGGGCAAATGAAGAAGAAAGAGCTAAATCCTCGTCTTCCATAGTGGGAAGTCAACAGATAAGGCCTAAAGGAAAAAACAGGAAGTAGTATTATAAAACATGTTATTTGGAGATAAGTAAATTCCAAAAGAATTAAACAAGTTTAAATTGGTCCATCTAAGGAAAAGGAAATGGGGTTGGGGTACAGGGAGGTTGAGGACTGCTCTTCGTCTTAACAAATCTTATAGAACTAGTTCCCTTTTTAATCAATGTTCCTGTATAACTTTGATAAAATTTAAAATTAAAAAATGACTGTGGTGAAGGGTGATGAAATGAATGCTTATTGAATGCAGACAGTGTGGACAGGTGCTCCCCATACAGGTGCCACCCTGCTGGTGTCCAAGCTTTCTGAGCTGTTACAGATCAGGCTCAAGGTATGCAGGAAGGTGCCTCCATTTGGGAAATAGCATGGGGGCTGGTCCCACACAGTGCTGACTGCAGCCTCAGTAAGTCACTTAGCCTAAGTCTCAGCTGTCTCACTTTGCAGAACCAGATTCAAGATGTGGTGAAGGTTTCATGGGCAAGTGCCTGTAGAATACCTGGATGGGCAGCCACCTACTTCAGGTCCTGATCTGGAGAAAAGAAAGCAGTAGGAAAGCAGTGAGCAGAACAGAAAAATATGCAGTCTGATAGTGGAAATAGACTCTGGCCCCTGGTGGCATGAAAAAGAGGAGCCCCTGCAGAGCAGAGCTACTTGTGAGCTGGCTTGCGCCCTGCGTGTCAGACTCTGATCGTACTCCCGTGTGATGGAGAGTTTCTGCTTCAGCATGCTGAAATGGTGGTTTCTGAGAGTGAGCTCTGTTGTCAGATACTCCAGCAGCAGCACAGTGTGAAGCATATCTCGGGATAAATGCCTATCAGAAGCCACAGTCTAGTTAGCGAGCTGAGATAAACCATGTTCTAGGAGAACTCACAATACAAGGTGTGGCGAGGAAGAAAAACACCCCAAACTAGGAATGAAAACATCCAGCTCCTGGATGCCTTATCTGACACTTCTTGCTTTGTGACTTTGAATAAGTCACTCGCCATCATCGCTCACTTTTCTCTTCCGTAAAAGGACTGGACTAGATGCTTTCGAGGGTCCTTTCCTGGCATGTAAGAAAGTAGACTCACAGCTGGGCATGGCGGTTCACGCCTGTAATCCCAGCGCTTTGGGAAGCCAAGGCAGGTAGATCACCTGAGGTCAGGAGTTTGAGACCAGTCTGGCCAACATGGCGAAACCCTGTTTCTACTGAAAAAATACAAAATTAGCTGGTTGTGGTGGTGCATGCCTGTAATCCCAGCTACTTGGGAGGCTGAGGCAGCAGAATGGCCTGAACCTCGGAGGTGGAGTTTGCAGTGAGCTGAGATCGTGCCACTGCACACCAGCCTGGGCGACAGAGCAAGACTGTGTCTCAATAAATAAATAAATAAATAAATAAATAAATAAATAAATAAATAAATAAATAAATGAAAAATAAACTCCTTGAGGGCAGAGACCTTGTCTCATTTGTTCATTGCTCTGTCCTCAGTACCCAGCAGAGTGCTTGGTACAACCAGGTGATGGATGAATACTTGTTGAATTAATGAAATAGAAGATAAAAACAATCAGTTTTTTAGAGTCTTAAAACTGAAAAATGACCCCAGTCAATGCTTTAATTTCACAGGTGAAAAAACAAAAGCCCAGTGAGAAGGGAGAAAATGTGCTTGTGATTACCATAGCTAAGCAGGAATGGAGCTGAGACTCAAGTCCCAGCACTGTGGGAACTCAATTGAGGGTAGGTTAGGGTAGACTAGACAAGTGAGGGAAGGCCACATCTTTTGACTATTCAGAGGTGAACTTCAGGGTAACAGTCTTCTGAACTAATAAAGTTTGGCTGTGGGGCAAGACGTAGTGAAAAGTATACGCAGTTATCTGGGTTCAAGTTCCACCTCTGCTACTTACCTGTGTGATCCTGGCCTAGCTACCTAATCTCTGAATCTGTTTTTTTGGAAAAAGAGATAATAATAATATCTACTTTACATAATTTCTGTCAGAATATAAGTAAGTTGGATATGGTATGTGAAAAAAATATTTTTCAAGATGTCAAATCTCATAGGTTGTTAATCTGTTTGGCCAAGCTCCCTCCTAGTAATATCTCATTCACTAACAAATCAACATAGTTCATTAATAATGGTTTATTCAGCCAGTTAGTTGTCACTTTGAAAATCAAATGGAAGAACTTTGAAGGGTGGGTAAGTTTTGATGGAATAGAGCAGGAGGAAGAAAAAGTGGGGAGATAGAATCTAGGTGGGGAGGGCCAGGTTTGGTGGCTCATGCCTGTAATCCCAGCACTTTGGGAGGATCGCTCAAGCCCAGGAGTTTGAGCCAGCCTGGGCAACATGGCAAGACCTCGTCGGTACTAAAAGTTAAAAAAAAAAAAATGTTAGCTAGGTGTGGTGGTGTGCGCTACTTGGGATGCCGAGGTGGGAGAATTGCTTGAGCCCGGGAGGTCAAGGCTGCAGTGAGCCAGGATTATGCCACTGCACTCCAGCCTGGGCAACAGAGTGAGATCCTACCTCAAAAACAGAAAAAAGAAAGAATCTAGGTAGGGGCATCACAGGGGCCAGTCCTGAAGAGCCAAGGGCAAAGCACAGAGAGGTCCAGGAGTCGGAAACCAGATTCCATACTCTGTGACTGGGAGAACCTGTTAACCCTCTTGGTCTGTTTCTTCATCTGAAGTGGAAGGATAATGACAGTACCTCTGCTAACTTGGAGGCTGTTGTAATATCACACGAGACCATGGATGTGAAGAATTTTTAGGGATCATCAACTGCCATCTCCACAGATAGGAGATTATCATTCCTTTATAAGAGTATGGATGACAGGGTAAGAGGCATACTTGAAATAAACCTTGCCTATCGTTACAGACCGAATTGTCTCCCCTAAATTTATATTTTGAAGTCCTAACCCCCAGGGTGACTGTATTTGGAGATAAGGCCTTTAAAGAGGTAATTAAGGTTATATAAAGTCATAAGAGTGGGGCTCTAATCCAATAGGACTGGTGTCCTTCTAAGAAGAGGAAGAGATACCAGGGATGTATGTGCAGAGAGAAAAGGCCATGGGAGAACACAGCGTTAAGACAGCCATTGGCATGCCCAGGAGAGACACCTCACTAGAAACCAACCCTGCCAACATCTTGATCTTGGACTTACAGCCTTCATAACTATGAAAAATAAATTTCCTGTTTAAGCCACCCAGTCTGTGGTATTTTGTTATAGCAGCCGTAGCAGAACTAATACACCCACCTTACGGTTTTGTTTCCTTTACTCCTTCCCCCAGAACAAGTTCAATCTTCATACTTAACGGCATTGCACAAAAATAGCTTCTGGTCAGCCAGTAAGGCAGGAGGCAGCGTGACTAATGGGCAGGACCAGGTGTTGGGACCTTGACCAGTCTATTGGCAGGTTGTACTCCTGAACTGCTAGGTGGGTGGAACCAGCTTTGTCTGTTCTCAGACACCAAGTTTGTCTTCCAAGATTCTGAGGCTCGACAGAATGATGAACTGTTTAAAGAGCTTTTAATCACAGGGAAGGATTTAGGCCCATGATTAAAGCTCAGCTTCCCCCTTTGTTATGTCCTGGGTAATTTGAATAATGTTGCCTTAAAAATAGGGGACAAGTAGGCCGGGTGCTGTGGCTCACACTTGTAATCCCAGCACTTTGGGAAGCCGAGGCAGGTGGATCACCTGAGGTCAGGAGTTCAAGACCAGCCTGGACAACATGGCAAAACCCCGCCTCTACTAAAAATACAAAAAAATAGCTGGGCGTGGTGACACATGCCTGTAGTCCCAGCTACTGAGGAGGCTAAGGCAGGAGAATCGCTTGAACCTGGGAGGCAGAGGTTGCAGTGAGCCAAGATCACGCCATTGCACTCCAGCCTGGGCAACAGGGCAAGACTCTGTCTCAAAAAAAAAAGAAAAGAAAAGAAATAGGGGACAACATTTATATCCTGATTAGAAGCTCCTAAAGTAAATAGGTAGGCTTCCTTGGGATTAGACTGTCAGAAATTTCAAAAAACAAATCTGGTAACTCTGCATTATTCAGTCAACAAATTTTCATGGCCACCTGCTATATGCCAACCTCTATTGTAAATTATACAGATACAATAGGAATAAAATAGACTTAGTTCCTTTTTTTTGTTTTTTTTTTTGAGATGGAGTCTTGCTCTGTCACCTAGGCTGGAGTACAGTGGCGCAATCTTGGCTCACTGCAACCTCTGCCTCTCGGGTTCAAGAGATTCTCCTGCCTCAGCCTCCTGAGTAGCTGGAACTATAGGTGCATGCCACCACGCCCGGCTTATTTTTTATGTTTTTAGTAGAGACGGGGTTTCACCGTGTTAGCCAGGATGGTCTCGATCTCCTGACCTCGTGATCCACCTGCCTCGGCCTTCCAAAGTGCTGGGATTACAGGCATGAGCCATCATGCCCGGCTAAAAATTTTTTAGACAGTACACCTGTAGAGGGCACATACCATGAATGGAACTTGCAGGACTGGAGGTTGCTCCAGGTGTGTCAGTGAGTGAGTGGTGAATGAATGTGAAGGCCCACGGCATTACTGTGCACTACTGTAGACTTTATAAACACTGTATACTTGGGCTACACTAAATGTATTTTTAAAATTTTCTTTCTTCAATAAATTAAGCTTAGCTTATAGTAACTTTTTGACATTACAAACCTTTTAATTTTTAACTTTTTGACTCTATTGTAATAACCCTTAGCTTAAAATACCAAAACATTGTATAGCTGTACAAAAATAGCTTATTTATATCCTTATTCTATATGTTTATTTCCATTTTTAAAATTTTATTTTTGTTTTACTTTTTAAACAGTTTTGTTTGAAACGAAGACAGACACATACACATTAACCTAGGTCAGGGCTATCCAGAGACCCTCCCTACCCAGGGTCAGGATCATCAATATCACTGTCTCCCATCTCCACATCCTGTCCCACTGGAAGCTCCATGCAATAATATACATGGAGCTATCCTCTATGATAACAATACTTTCTTCTCAAATATTTCCTGAAGGACCTACCTGAGGCTGTTTTACAGTTAACTTTTTTTTCCCATAAGTAGAAAGAGTACACTCTAAAATCACGATTAATAGTATAATAAATATATAAACTAGTAATATCATCATTTATTATCAAGTATTATGCACTGTATGTAATTGTATGTGCTACTTTTATATGACTGTCAGTGCAACAGGTGTGTTTACACCAACATCACCAAAAGCACATAAGTAATGCACTGCAACAGCATGGTATAATGGCCATGACATCACCAGGCAATGGGAATTTTTCAGCTCCATTATAATCTTATGGGACTACCATTAGATGTGTTATCTGGCACATAACTCTAAAACTCTTTGGCCTGGCATTGAAAACCCAGTACAATCTGGCCCCAGTCAACCTCTGTAGTTACCTCCTACCCTCCTATTTAAATGTCTTGTTCCAACCAAATCATCCTCAATCAAACCTTTCAAAACTCCAGTTCCCTAACTAGAATGCTTACTATGCCTTATTTAAATCCTATCCATCTGGCAAAGTATGGCAGGCAGCCTCTAAGATGGCTCCCATGATCTCTGCCTCGTGGTATTCACATCCTTGTATGTGGACTGAATTTGGTGACTCGCTGCTGATAACAAGAATACAACAAAAGTGATGGGATATCGCTTCTGAGATGAGGTTGCAAAAGGAATGTGGCTTCCATCTTGGTCACACTTCCTCTCTTAAACCTCTCACCGTGGTGAAGCCAGCACCGAGTCTTGAAGCAGCCCTATAGAGAGGCTGTGTCAGGAGGGACTGAGGCCTACCAATGACCACTTCAGTGAGCTTGAAACTGGATTCTTCTCTACCCTCTGATGAACCTTTAGGCTGACAGCCTGACTGAAACCTCATGAGAGACTGAGCCAGAGGCACCTGGCTGAGCTACACCTGGATTCTTGACCCATAGAAACTGTTGGATAATAAATGTTTTTAAGCCACTAAGTTTTAAGGTAATTTGTCATGCAAGAATAGACACTAGGCTATGCGTGGCAGCTCACACCTGTAATCCCAGCACTTTGGGAAGCTGATGCAGGAGGATCCCTTAAGCCCAGGAATTCAAGACCAGCCTGGGCAACACAGTAAGACTGTGTCTCTATAAAAAAAAAAAAAAATAGACAACTAAAACACAAAGTGGAGCAATATGTTACACAGCAATAGATAACTGATATACAAGACCAGTTCAAGTTGCTCCCCTGAATTTTCCTTGACCTAGCTTAGCCCAGAGCAACCTCTGCCTAATGTGAACTCAACGTAGAGCTGTTCTTCTCATTGGTCATTTTGCACAAGGGCAACATTAGTTATATTCTATCCTCTGTGTCTCGTCTTTTCCAAGTAACCTGAGGTCAGTAGCTGCTTAAATTTCTTGTATGTCTCTGGAGCAAGTGTTTGTGCAAGTAGAGAAAGCAGTAGGCTTTGAGAGGCTAGAACTGTGTCTGAAGGGTCTTTTCATTCATGTTTGGTGACTGACTGAAAAATGACTTGTTGGTGGGAAATTGAAGTGTATGTCAGAAGAGGGACCACAGCTTAGGAAGAGCTGATTTTTAATCTTCATCAAAATGAGGCTTCAGTGGCGAATACTAACAGCCAATCCTCCTTGTAAATTCTGTTGATTTCCTTCTTATTGTGTGAGGAGTTTAGCCTTCTGTTGGCAGTTGTGTTGTGACAAGCAGCAGAGAGGGGGTGGCTCTCGGACACTGGGGTCATTTCAGAGGAAGGGAAGTTGATTGTTTTCTCAGGGCCCCTTCTCTCACGTTTATTCTTTCCAGGGCCTCTGTAGCAGGACTGTGCTGAAGCCCATTTCCTACACGTAGCACCATTTATTTAAAACACACACTACATATACACAACAGACCAAATGCAAAGGAAAAAAGGGGAAAAAGGCTGCTGAAGACCAGAGTCACTAAAAGTTCAGGCTAAGAATAGACAAGGAACTCTGAGAGCTGCTCAGCTATGTGACCTCCTGCAGGGGCTTGGCAAGAAGCCCAATTCAGCTTTGTTTTTTCTGTGCTTTTACAAAGAAAGAGCACTAGCTTGGGAGTCAGGAGACCTAGGTACCAGACTTAGCTTTGCCAGTGCCTCTTTCTGTGGCCTTGGGTAAGTTTTTCCCCTCTCTTGGGCCTCAGTTTCCCATTTGTAAAATAAAAGGGTCAGACTAGGTTCCAAGATTTTCCAATTCCAATGCTGAGAGGATACAGAGGAAAACAGAAAGAACACTGGCTGAGGAACCAGGAGACTTGCCTTCTTGTCCCAGCTCTGCCACTGACCTGACCTCTTTGGGCCTCTGCTTCCTCATCTATAAAATAAGGTGCTATATTCATTCATCCAGTCCTTCAACGAATATTTCTTGAGCACCTACTATGTGCCAGGCTTGGTGCTGGAGATACGATGATGAGTCAAGCCAGACACAGTCTATGTTCTCATGGAATTTCTAGTCTATTGGGGGTGGAAGGGAGGAGGATAAGATGAACTGTAATCAAACAATCACATAAATGAAGGTGTAATTAATGCCAGGGTAAGAAAAACAGGGAAGAGCCACACTTAGTTCTCAGCAACTGAGGGATAGCCACAATGTCCACCAATTCCAATGTTCTGTGACCTAGTATGTAGCTCTGCAGGGAGGTGCAGAGGAGCCTTTGGAATAACTCATATCTAAAATCATAGGGTTTTTTTTTTTTTTCCAGAACGGCACAGCTCAATTAATCCAAGCAACCAACAACCATCTATTGGGGACCTTCTAGCAGGAATCAGTCACCCACCTCTGGCCTCTCTGGAGCTTTACACTAGTGGGCAGAATGGACTCATAAATGGACACAGCTATAAAATGCCTCACATCATTCTCTGATGGCTAATTATATGTTTCAAACACTAATGTATCTAAGAATTAGGTGAGAATTGGATGTGGCAGGACAATCAGAGAAATTTTCTTACAAGTAGAAATTGAGATAGGCTCTGAAGGTTTGCTGCATAGTTTCAGATAAACAGAAACAATATCAGGGTGCAGTGGGCCCATTCCCTCCTACTAGACAGTACAGGTGCATGGGACATACGAGAGATATCTGGCCGGGTGTGGTGGGTCACACCTGTAATCCCAGCACTTTGGGAGGCCGAGGCAGGTGGATCACGCAGTCAGGAGATCAAGACCATCCTGGCTAATATGGTGAAACCCTGTCTCTACTAAAAATACAAAAAATTAGCCAGGTGTGGTGGCAGGCACCTGTAGTCCCAGCTACTCGGAGAGGCTGAGGCAGGAGAATGGCGTGAACCCAGGAGCTTGCAGTGAGCCGAGATAGCGCCACTGCACTCCAGCCTGGGCTACAGAGCGAGACTCCGTCTCAAAAAAAAAAAAAGAGATGTCTCAAGTAAGAGACCCCTAAATTTCATTTTGGGGCAGGAGAGATTCAAACCCTACTTGTTTTGTCAAAGAGCAAAAGACCTCTTCTGTGACCTACTCTAAATCCTGTCCCTTGGATTAGGAGGCCTGCTACTGATGGGATTCCTAACTTGGGGTAGCCATCTCACCTCAATGAATCTGTTATCTTGTAAAATGAAGGGGTTAGATGATACCCAAAGTCCCTTATAACACCCAGAAAGATGGCTAAATCTTCATTCTTTGTAAGAATTTTTACTACTTTATAATAAAACTGATGGTTGCTACTATGGAGTATGAGCTATGCGATCTTAGGCAAGTTACTAAGTTTTCAAAACGTGTTATACTTTCTTTTTGAAATTCATTTTAATTTTTAAATATTTTATTTTCTCTTATATTTTTGAAACAGGGTCTTGCTCTATTGCCCAGGCTGGAGTACAATGGCACAATCACAGCTCACTGCAGCCTCAAACTCCTGGGCTCAAGCAATCCCCTCACCTCAGCCTCCCGAATAGCTGGGACTACAGGCATGTGCCACCAAGCCTGGATAATGTAAAAAAATTTTTTTGCAGCAACGAGGTCTTGCTATGTTGCCTAGGCTTGCTATGTTGCTAGGGTTAAAATGGCCAATTTTATGTTATATATATATTTAAACCATAATCTTTAAAAGTAATATACCAAAAGTAATTCACTCATATAAAGTGAATTATACACTTTAAATGAGTGAATTATATGGTTTGTGAATTATACCTCAGTAAGAGGATATTCTGCATCCCAACCTAAACTTCTGCCCCTCCTCAGAGGCAACTATTTGTTTCTTAGCTTTCTTTCTAGAAAGATTCTAGGCATAAACAAGTACATCTTAAAATCTATCATACTTTTCATACAAATGAAAGGAAGTGATATACCATTTTATACTCTGCTTCTTTTTACTTAATATCTCTTAGGTTGTTGTGTATCAGCACATGCAGATTTACTGCATTCTTTTTTTTTTTTTTTTTTTTTGAAACGGAGTCTAGCTCTGTCACCCAGGCTGGAGTGCAGGGGCACAATCTTGGCTCACCGCAAGCTCCGCCTCCCGGGTTCATGCCATTCCCTCGCCTCAGCCTCCTGAGTAGCTGGGACTACAGGCGCCTGCCACCACGCCCGGCTAATTTTTTGTATTTTTAGTAGAGATGGGGCTTCACCGTGTTAGCCAGGATGGTCTCGATCTCTTGACCTTGTGATCCGCTCGCCTCGGCCTCCCAAAGTGCTGGGATTACAGACACGAGCCACCACGCCCAGCCTCGATTTACTGCACTCTTTTCCACTTCTACATAGAAGCCCACTGGAGGGACCGATCACACTTTATTTAATGAGTTATCTTATTGATGAACATCTTGTTTCTAGTCTTTTTTTTTTTTTTTTTTTTGAGAAAGGGTCTGGCTGTGTCACCCAGGCTGGACTGCAGTGGCATGATCACGGCTCACTGCAGCCTCCAACTCCCGGGGCTCAAGCAATCCTTTCGCCTCAGCCCCTAAAGTAGCTTGAACCACAGACAGGTGCCACTATGTCTGGTTATTTATATATTTGGCAGAGACGGACTCTCACTATGTTGCCCAGGCTGGTCTTGAGCTCCTGAGCTCAAGTGATCCTCCTGCCTCGGCTTCCTAAAGTGCTGGGATTATAGGCATGAGCCACCATGCCTGGTACCCATGGTTTTAGGCAGACACATGAATACATCATCTATAGGATCCTAGTTCTGGTGTTGCAGGGTCCAAAGGTTAGCACATGTTAAATATTACTATTGCCAAACTGACTTCCTTAGAATCTATACCAATTTACACTCCTACCAAGAATTCATTCACTCACTTTTTTCATTCAACCAATATTGAGTACCTGTCATGAACCAGGCACAATTCTAGGTCTTGGGGACACAGCAAATGAGCAATAACAACAGGAATAAAAAGATAAAAATCCATTCCCTAATGGAGCTTACAGTCTCATAGAAGGAGAGGGCAAACAAAAAAGTAAAATATGTAATGTTTTAGGTGGCAATAAATGCTATGGTTGGCCAGGCGCGGTGCCTCATGCCTGTAATCCCAGGACTTTGGGAGGCTGAAACAGGGGGATCACGAGGTCAGGAGATCGAGACCATCCTGGCTAACACGGTGAAGCCCCGTCTCTACTGAAAATACAAAAAATTAGCCGGGTGTGGTGGCAGGCGCCTGTAGTCCCAGGTACTCGGAAGGCTGAGGCAGGAGAATGGCGTGAACCCAGGAGGCAGAGCTTGCAGTGAGCTTGCCTTGGGCAACAGAGCGAGACTGCGTCTCAAAAAAAAAAAAAAAATGCTATGGCTAAAATAAGGCAGAGAAAGGAGTGCTGGCCATGGGTAAGGGCTGGTAATTTAAACAGGATGGTTAGGGTATAAAAATTCTAAGCCTCAGCTTCCTTATCTGTGAAGCAGGACAATAATAGTACCTATGCTGGCCAGGGGCTGTGGCTCATGCCTGTAATCACCGCACTTTGGGAGGCTGAGACGAGCGGATCGTTTGAGGCCAGGAGTTCAAGACCAGCCTGGCCAACATGGTGAAACCCCGTCTCTACTAAAAATACAAAAATTAGCTGGGCATGGTGTTGCACACCTGTAATCCCAGCTACTTGGGAGGCTGAGGCAGGGAAATTGCTTGAACCCGGAGGCAGAGGATGCAGTGAGCCAAGACAGCACTACTGCACTCCAGCCTGGGTGACAGAGCAAGATTCCATAAAAAAAAAAGTACCTATGCCATAGGATTGTTGAAGGAATTCAATGATATTATGTCTGGTATACAGTAAAAATTTCCTCAATGAAAGCTATTCTTATTATAAACAACTTTACAGCTAAGGAAAGTGTGGCCCAGGGATGAACAATTTGCCTGTGGTCTCAGGGAAAATTAGCAGTTGGGTAAGAACCAAAACCAGGCCTCCTGACCCTCCATGCAATGCACTTCCAAATACATCAAGGGACCAAAAGCACTAAGACACTATCCTTCCGGGGTTGCTAACAGGCAATGTGGTTTTAGCTTCAACAGTGCTCTGAGAATGTGATTTTCAACATGCAAAAGAGGGGAGGGGAGATGTGAGAGTACACAAGGTTCATTAAGGAGAAGCAGGCCAACTTCACTCAGGCCTAAGGCTGAGCCTGCTGGGGTTTGCTCACAAGACATTCAGATCCAGGATAGTGTTCTCAGCCAAAGGCAACAAGAGTTCTGGCTGCTGCTGGCCCATCTGCTCTGATGAGACTCTCCCAAACCCTGGACTCCCATTGGTTTCATTCCAAGGAATCTCCTGGAGGAAAGATAAGCAGCAGTTAAGTCACAGCTGTAGAAATAATAAGATCTGGAGGGGCACTTATATCTGTTTGGCCGAGTTAGATTTTCAAGCAGGCCAAGTATGTGGTGGTGGTGGTCTCTCAACTCTGTGCCTTTTCCTCACCCCATGGCACCTCCTCTCCCTGTCCACAGCCAGATACTGTTTCCCCAGGCCTTCTGCCTACCCAGAGCCCTTTCCTTGTGTGGGTTCTATCCTTCCTTTAGCCCTATCCTTTCTTCAGTGAGCGTTTCATCGTTTCATTCCCTCCATTCCTCCTTACTCCTACTTCAGAAATATATATATATATATATATTTTTTTTTTTTTTTCTTGAGATGGAGTCTCGCTCTGTTGCCCAGGCTGGAGTGCAGTGGCGCAATCTCGGCTCACTGCAAGCTCCGCCTCCCAGGTTCACACCATTCTCCTACCTCAGCCTCTCCGAGTAGCTGGGACTACAGGCGCCCGCCACCACGCCCGGATAATTTTTTGTATTTTTTAGTAGAGACAGGGTTTCACTGTGGTCTCGATCTCCTGAGCTCGTGATCCGCCCGCCTTGGCCTCCCAAAGTGCTGGGATTACAAGCGTGAGCCACCGCGCCCGGCCGGCATCTCTACTCTTAAGAAGGGAAACATAAGAAAGAAAAGGCACTTTGTCCCAGATCACTAGCCCCTCAGTTAGTTGAACATCATGATGTAGATCTGGCTGTGAGATTTCTCTGCAAGGCTAGAAAGAAGAAGATTGAGAAACATTCAAACAGATTGATAAAAAGGGTTCTTGAACTCAAATTTGAGGAAGTGACCTAAGAAGATTTCAAAAGATGTTAGAATTATAAGCAAATTATGTGGATGTTTCCACTTCTGTTTAATCTGTGGACAATTACATTAACAGATGGAGCTTCTGCTGGGGCAATCTGAGAAAACTTAAAAAAAAACTCAGTGACTATCACTAATATATACTATCTTTCAAGCTGGCATCCATGATCTTATTTTTTATTTTATTTTTTGAGACGGAATTTCGCTCTTGTTGCCCAGGCTGGAGTGCAATGGCGCGATCTCGGCTCACTGCAACATCCGCCTCCCGGGTTCGGTGATTCTCCTGCCTCAGCCTCCTGAGTAGCTGGGATTACAGGCATGCGCCACCACGCCCAGCTAATTTTGTATTCTTAGTAGAGACGGGGTTTCCGCCATGTTGGCCAGGCTGGTCTTGAACTCCCAACCACAGGTGATCTGCCCATCTCGGCCTCCCAAACTGCTGGGATTACAGGCGTGAGCCACCATGCCCAGCCATCATCCATAATCTTAATTTCATCCACAGAGAAAGGTAGAGAGCAGCAAGGGGAATTGAGACATGAGATTCTGAACTCTGAAATAATCTATGATAGTCACTACATCATTGTTCGTGCCTGGAAAAACAATCCAGACCCCAAACTTTTCTTCTTTGATGCCCTGCAATGGGGTTGACAATGAACTGTCACAGGCTTGAGCCTTGTGCCATCATCAGTACAGCAGAAACAGCTGCAGACATTTTGGGTGAAAAATTGACCAAGCCTGCTTATATCCCTCTGCCTGCTGGGACAAAAATATGGTCAGACTTCCAGAGTCAGCAGTGCATCCTAGCAGAGAAACACTGAAGGAGAGATGGCACTGTTTTCACGGAGTCTTCAGTGACTTTCCACTGAGCTGTGGGAAAATCTGACAGTTGACTGTAGCTGAGTCATAACCCAGAGGTCCTGACCACTCAGATATTTGAAGATTCCTTTCATTCCTTTCCCAAATGGGGAACCTGGCAAACTTCATTTGGTTAATTCCATTTACCTCCTGTTCCTTGCAACTACATGTAGGTGTAGAGTAGTGTGCTCTCAGCGGTAGCAAAAGGGTATCAGAATAACAGCATATACACTTTGTAATTATAATAGCTTGTATTTACCTTCTACTTACTGTGTGTTAGGCACTTTCTATAGATTTTTTTTTCATTGAATCTTTACAACTGTCCAGCAGCATATTTACGATTATTATCCCTAGTCTACAGATGAAGAAACTGAGGCTTAGAGAGGCTAATAACTTGCCCACAGTCACATACCTTGGGTGTGAGGTGCTGAGTTTTAACCTAAACATTCTAACTCCAGAGTTTGTGCTCTAGCTACTATGTTATACTGTAGCCAAACACCAGCATGGATATCCCAAGCTCAAAGGCACTTCAAATACCACAAATCAATCAATTTTCCAGCTGAGAAAACAGGCCTAGTGAGATTATAGGAATTACCTAGTGATAGAGTCAGGGTTCCAGGCAGGTTTCTTCACTCTAGAGTTCTACACTCTCTCCACTGCATCAGAATACTTCAGGTTCGTAGCCAAGCCATGTGGTGCACACTTGTAGTCCCTGCTATGATTGCGCCACTGCACTCCCGCCTGGGTGACAGAGTGAAATCCCATCTCTAAAAAAATAAAATAAAATAGAAAAAGAATGCTTTGGGTGCTCTCCATCATCTTGAGAATCTAGAGCTTTTCTGTATCTTATCCCTTATTCTTTAGGGAATGGAACTTAATTTTATATAAACATAAAATATTTTCACATAGTTTTTGTACAATATACTGATTTCCCAATCCTTCCCCCCTCAACTTTTTTACATAGACTTTTTTTGAAATGGCATCTTACTCTGTCATCCAGGCTGAAGTGCATGGCACAATCTCAGCTCACTGCAACTTCCACCTCCAGGGCTCAGGTGATCCTCTGCTACAGCCTTCTGGGTAGCTGGGGCTATAGGCACACACCATCACGCCCAGCTAATTTTGTGTTTTTTTATATAGATGGAGTTTCACCATGTGGTCCAGGGTGGTCTCAAACTCCTAGGCTCAAGCAATCCACCTGCCTCGGCCTCCCAAAGTGCTGGGATTACAAGCATGAGCCACTGTGTCTGGCCTATGTAGACTTTTAAAGGGCATTTTAAGTTCACAGCAAAAGTGAGTGGAACACATAGAGCTATCTCACAGACCCCCTGCCTCCACACACAGCCTCCCCTGCTACCAACATCCAGCACCAGAGTGGTGCATTTGTTACAACTAGTAAACCAACACTAACACGTCATTATCACCTAAAGTCCGTATGTTTGGATTAGGGTTTACTCTTGGTGTTGTATATTCTATGGGTTTTAGCAAATGTATAATGACATGTATCTATCGTTATGGTATCATATGGTATAGTTTCACTGCCCTAAAAATCCCATCTGGTCTATTTATTCATCTCTTCCTCCCAAAGCCCCTGACACCCAGTGATTTTACTATCTCCATAGTTTTGCCTTTTCCAGAATTACATGTAGTTGGGATCATATAGTATATAGCCTTTTCAAATTATTTCATTTAATAATAAGCATTTAAGGTTCTTCCATGTCTCTTCATGGATTGATAGCTTGTTTCCTTTTTTTTTTTTTTTTTTTTTTTGAGACGGTCACCCAGGCTGGAGTGCAGTGGTGCAATCTTGGCTCACTGCAAGCTCCACCTCCCGGGTTCACACCATTCTCCTGCCTCAGCCTCTCCGAGTAGCTGGGACTACAGGCGCCCGCCACCACGCCTGGCTAATTTTTTGTATTTTTAGTAGAGACGGGGTTTCACCGTGGTCTCAATCTCCTGACCTCGTGATCCGCCCACCTCGGCCCCCCAAAGTGCTGGGATTACAAGCGTGAGACACCGTGCCCGGCCGATAGCTTGTTTCTTTTTAGCACTGAATAATATTCCATTATATGGATGTACCATACAGTTTATTTACTCATTTATCTACAGAAGGACATATTGGTTGCTTCCAAGTTTTAGCAACTGTGAATAATGCTGCCATAAACACTCATGTGCAGGTTTCTGTGCAGACATAAGTTTTCAACTCCTTTGACTAAATACAAAAAGACAATTGCTAGACCATATGGCAAGAGTAGGTTTAATTTTATACAAAACTGTCAAACTTTCTCCCAAAGTAGCTGTACAGTTTTGACTCCCACCAGCAATGAATGGGAGTTCCTGTTGCTCCACATTCTCATCACCATTTGGTGTTGTCAATGTCTTAGATTCTAATAGGTGTACAGTAGGATCTCATTGTTGTTTTAATTTGCAATTCCCTAATGATGCATGATTTTAAGCATTTTTTCCTATGCTTATTTGCCATCGTCTTTGGTGAGGTGTCCATTCAAATTTTTTGCCCATTTTTTTTAAGAGATGGGGTCTCACTATGTTGCCCAGGCTAGTCTCAAACTCCCAGCCTCAAGTGATCCTCCCACCTCAGCTCCCCAAGTGCTGGGATTACAGGTGTGAGCACAAGCCTGGTCAACCTTTTTTTTTTGAGATGGAGTCTTGCTCTTGCTCTGTCGCCCAGGCTGGAGTGCAGTGGCGCGTCTCGGCTCACTGCAACCTCCGCCTCTAGGGTTCAAGTGATTCTCCTGCCTCAGCCTCCCAAGTAGCTGGGATGACAGGTGTGTGCCACCACACCCAGCTAATATTTTTTCATTTTTAGTATAGATGGCCACTATGTTGGCCAGCTGGTCTCAAACTCCTGGACTCAAGCAATCCACCTGTCTCAGCCTCCCAAAGTGCTGGGATTACAGGCGTGAGACACCATACCCAGCCTTCAGCTATGATTTCTTTTTCTTTTCTTTTTTTTTTTTTTTTTTTTGAGACAGAGTCTCACTCTGTCACCCAGGCTGGAGTGCAGTGGTGCGATCTCAGCTCACTGCAACCTCCGCCTCCCAGGTTCAAGTGATTCTTCTGCCCCAGCCTCCTGAGTAGCTGGGATTACAGACAAGCGCCACCATGCCCAGCTAATTTTTTGTATCTTTAGTAGAGATGGGGTTTCACCATGTTGGCCAGGCTGATCTCGAACTCCTGACCTCGTGATCCACTTGCCTTGGCCTCGCAAAGTGCTGGGATTACAGGTGTGAGCCACTGCACCTGGCCCCAGCTATGATTTCTAGTAGTCAATTATTGAGTGTTTCCTGATCTCCGCATAATGCCCTCCTCTACCCCTCCCTCTTAGGAAATGACCAGCTAAGGCTCCAGTATGCTCCCTCAGTTCTCATCTCTAGGGAGGCTTTCCATCTCTAGGTCTTACCTGTGTAGTTTATTCTTTATATCCTGCCTCCTGTCATGGGGACAGTGTCCCTATTCCTCTCATGCAGTTTGTCCACAGTGACCTTGGCTCCACTAACCTTTCCAGCCTCTTCTGTATCCAGACCAACTTCACTTTCTTTAGTGAAGGATTAGAGATGGATAAGAGCCTGGAAACGGCCACGTGTAGTGGAAAGGGTTTAGTCTTAGTCAAACAATTCTTGACTCCTCTGGGCAAGTTAGTTAACCATGCTGAGTCTCATGCCCAGTGGATAGGACACCCCTGCTTGTAAGGTGATAATGAAGGTTAAACATAAAACATGTAAAGGGGTTAGCCCATATCCTAGAACACAACAGATACTGATTTCTCTCTCTCTCTTCTGGCCTTTTTCCCACTTCTTACAAAAAATGTTTAAGAAAGCTTATTTTTAAAAAGCCCAGGCCATGCACAGCAGCTCATGTTTATAACCCTAGCACTTTGGGAGGCTGAGGCAGGCGGATTGCTTGAGCTCAGGAGTTTGAGGCCAGCCTGGGCAACATCTTGAGACCTCATCTTTACAAAAAATTTAAAAATTAGCCAGGCAAGGGTGGCATGCACCTGTGGCCCCAGCTACTCAGATGGTTGAGGCGAGAGGATCACTTGAGCCCAGGAGGTCAAGGCCGCAGTGAGTTGTGACTGCACCACTGCACTCCAGCCTGGGTGACACTGCAAGACCCTGTCCAAAAAAAAAAAGGCCCTATTTCGTCTTCAAAATAGGCCTTTCTTGCCCCCTATTCAATTCATTCTGATCACTATTTATTGAGCCAGGGACTACCTTTTCAATACTCTCTCAAATGCTGAATTCAACACATAATTGCAAATTGGTCTCACTGTAGCATTAATATTGCTGGACACTCTGACACTGGGGCCTGCTGATTCCTGCATCTCCTCTAACTTCTCTGAACATTTCTGTCTCAGGTATTTTATACTTCTCATCTTTCTACATCCTGATCTCTTCTATTCCCATGGCTTCAACAACCACTATTTGCTAAAATTTCCAGTTTTTTCTCTCTCTAGTCCAAATTCCAATCCTTAGGCCCCAGACCTGAATTTCCAGCTATTCACAGGGATCTCTTTCTGGAGGTCCCAGGGGCATCTTAATCTCCAAACTGGCTTTTTCTCCTCATGGCTCTTATTTCCTAAATGGCTTATATTATTAAACCAATGCTCAGGCAAGAGGCCAGAATCATCCGGAACGTCCTTGTCTTCTACACCTCATATTCTATGTTGTAGTCATCACAATCCCTTTGATTTTCATTTCCACAGTGGCTCTTGAATCCATCCCTACTCTATTTCTAGGGCTTTAGTTCAGTCCTTTATCATGTCTTACCTCAGATATTGCTGCAGACTGGGAGCCCTTATTGCCAGGCACTCACCCTGCTCATACCCTGCTTATAGCCCAGATTTATGTAATTAATAGATCTGAGAATATTAATCATCTGCTACAAAGTCTTCCATAGCACTAAGTTAAATACTAAATACTAGTATCTTTAGCTCACATTAGAATGGAAGTACCTCAACACTATTAAAGACCTTGTCTTAATTATTATATACCATGGCATATTATTGTACATTAAATATTAAGAAATGCTTATTAAATGAATGAATAAAAGCCCAGAACTATGCCATGTATGGTAGGGCATATGAAGGAAATATAGGATGGTCCCTGTCCTCTAGGAGCTTACACTCTTATTGGAGAGACAAGACAAAAACAAGAAACTGGGCCAGGCACAGTGGCTCATGCCTGTAATCCCAGCACTTTGGGAGGCCAAGGCGGGCAGATAACACTTCAGTCCAGGAGCTTGAGACTAGCCTGGGCAACACAGCGAAACCTGTCTCTACTAGAAATACAAAAATTAGCCAGGCGTGGTGGCACACGCCTATAGTCCCAGCTACTTGGGAGGCTGAGGAGGAAAAATGGCTTGAGCCCGGGAGACAGAGGTTGCAGGGAGCCGAGACAGCATTACTGCACTCCAGCTTAGATGACAGAATGAGACCCTAGCTCCAAAAAAAGAGTAAGGAAAAAAGGAGTTTGCCTAAAATAAGAAAGCAGTAACTTTTCTTTTTTTTTTTTTTAGATAGAGTCTAGCTCTGTCACCCAGGCTGGAGTGCAGTGGCACGATCTTGGCTCACTGCAAGCTCCGCCTCCCGGGTTCACGCCATTCTCCTGCCTCAGCCTTCTGAGTAGCTGGGACTACAGGCATCTGCCACCACACCCTGGTAATTTTTTGTATTTTTAGTAGAGATGGGGTTTCACCATGTTAGCCAGGATGGTCTCGATCTCCCGACCTCATGATCCACCCACCTCGGCCTCCCAAAGTGCTGGGATTTCAGGCATGAGCCACTGTGCCTGGCCAGAAAGCAGTAAGTTTTTTTGAGTGCTATAATAACACAAAAGTAGCCAGGTGCGATGGCTCATGCTTGTAATCCCAGCATTTTGGGAGGCCTAGGCAGGCGATCACTTGAGGTCAGGAATTCAAGACCAGCCTGGCCAACATGGTGAAACATCGTCTCTACTAAAAATACAAAAAATTAGCTGGGCCTGGTGGCACACGCCTGTAATCCCAGCTACTCAGGAGGCTGAGGTAGGAGAATTGCTTGAACCTAGGGGGCAGAGGTTGCACTGAGCTGAGATCGTACCACTGCACTCCAGCCTGGGCAACAGAGCAAGACTTTGTCTCAAAAAAAAAAAAAAAGTGAACATATACAAAAGCTATAATAGAAAAACTACCTTTTGATACACATATATACATACTCTTTTAATGAAGCAATCCTTTGAGAAAGATATTATCCCCACTTCACAGACAAAGAAATTTTGGCACAGAGCCATTAAAGAACTTCTTTGAAGTGACACAGCTACATGCAAGATGCTGTACTAAGCACTACTGACACAGATTAATAGTTCATGCTTTCAGATATCTCAAAAGCGAATCAAAAATTCTGAAACTAAATGATTCTCTCATAAACAATTACCTATACATCAATTTTGGGTATTGTAATAAATATACACATAAGATGGGAGTGTTATCTTAGGAATATTAAGCTTAAACTATTATGCTGAAAAGGCTCTACTAGAAGACAAACACACTGAAATAGGAGAAATTAGCTTCCTAGCTAATACAGCTTCTTTGCTAACACAATGACGCAGGCAAGATCCAGGTAGGCAGGTGATGATGGTGGATGCCGTAAGACTGGAGAAGGGGCAGGATGCAAGACATTTCACAAACAGGAATGACAGTAACAAGTTTAATGTAAGAACAAAGGATCAGGCTTAAGTTTTTAAGTCTTGGAAACTCAAGGATATTAGCAAAGACAAAGATACATTTATTTTAAGGTATGGTATACTGAGCCGAAGACTGCTTTGCTCTGAGAGAATATAATATAATATAGATTCAGAAATGAGACTTTACAAATTGTTAGCAACCAGGCTTGAGTTGTATCTAAAGAAAGAATTTAAAAATATTTCAATTAGGCTCTGTGTCAGTGGGATGGCCTCTACATGTTTTCTTTGGTTTTATTTTCTCCTCACTCTCCACTGGTCTCTATTATCAATTCTGTTTCATCACCTTTTCCACGGAAATGAAGTATGATTATAAAGTAACAAAGCTGAAGTTTAAGCATACAAGAATTTATCCAAAACTGATTCCAAAAATGTTGTTTTTGCTTTAACACTTTTCTGGAACTTCTGTGTTGGAGTTGCTTTCAGAGTCCATCTACAATCCCAACAAGGAAGCCAATTATTTCACAGTCACACTTTATTTGTGAACACCTCTAACCTGATCATCCATTAACTTAGCTCAGAGTTAATTTCTGTTTTTTCAAAAGTAAAATCTACCCTCAAAAAAAAAAAAAAAAAAAAAACCAGATTTCTTGAGTAACCAACACTAAGGTTATTCCAGGGGTTGTGCTCCTTAGGCAACTTCATGAGAGGCTTTCCTGTAGGGGAGACATGGAGAATTAACATGTCTGAGCCCTTACTGAGAGCTGGGCATTGGACTGCTAATTATTTCCCAGACCTGCTTTTCATGTAATCCTTGAAGCAATCATTCAAGCAAGTACTGTCATCTCATGATAAAGAAGAATAAAAGAAAGTTCAGAAAAGTAACTTATGTAACTAATACATAGCAGAGTTAGAACTTAAAAAACACGATTTTGCTACTGTACCATGCTGCTTCTAATAAAATAAGAACACTGCTTCCCAATGAACAGAAAAATGATCAGTTAAACAGTATCATTACTATATAATCCTATATTATATGCCTATAGCTTTAATACTCTTTTAACATCATTTGGTTCCCTGCCACTTTCTGTACTCATTAACTCAGGAAAATACTGAGAGAAATATGAGCAACCAGCCATGAGAGTCTGTCACAGATTTTGCATTAAGTCTATCTGATAGAAACAGAATGTAACAAACAGAAATGTCTTTGGAGCATCAGGCTTGACTCTCTCTGATTATACTAGAATAATATGGGTTAAGTACATTATAATCCAGGTCAACAAGCAAATAGTATTTCTTTCCCTTATACATCTTCAAATGGAGGCTATTGTGTATTTACCACCAGGGCTTTATTCATGCACTCTTAGTTGAACACAGACAATACGTTTTACTTATTCCTCCTTTGAATTCTACTCATTTACCACTGGAACACTATCCACATTTATATATAGCAGCCTCAAACTATCTTAAACTGAGTTGGAAGACTGCAGGCTTAAATTATTTAAAAGAAAAACATTTCCACTTGTCCTGCCAAGTACTTGATCAATGCTCACTTAAGTGATGTAATCATCTCCTCTCATTTTGTAAGCTCTATTCTCTCTCTTCAGGTGACTAAGCAGTCTGCAATCTTCCTTCCTTTAATTGAATAATTTTCAGGCTTGTGTCTTATCCTTCCGGTTCTTACAAATTCATGCAATCATTTTCTCCTGTGACTACAGTAAAGGGTTTTATGGCTACGGTCCTCTCGTTAGCACACACGTCTCTAGAACTCTCTAGATCTGCTACACACACACTGTCTCAATGCAGCGTTTCATCTACTCTTGTGTTCCAAATAGACTAGCTACTCTGCAATGGCTATCTTTTTCTGCTTGTGGTCTTGCTTTTCCTTCTTTTTGATTGATCTTCCTGTGCCCTCTACACATCCCTCTGGCTCAGATATCTTTTTTCTCCCACTTCTGGACCTGCACGGTACTTTTGGTAATGTTATCACCTACTATTGTAAACACAGCTACTGTTTATCCCACCTCTGGACCTGCATGGTATTTTTGGTAATGTTATCACCTAATATCGTAAACATAGCTACTGTTTATTAAGCACTAGCCATGTGCTGTGTTTGGAGCCTTATGTACGTAACACAAACTATCCAGCTTTTCCCCCTACCCCTCACAATGCACTTTCCAGCCCCTATAAAGTCTGTCACTTACAGGCCTGGCACAGTGCCCAGCACGTAGCAGGTGCTCAAGAAATGGAAGGCATTATTATCATAATTATGTGAAGAAGCACCATATGACTTATTCACGTTTGACCCCAATGTCTGGTTCATTTGATATTTGTTTACAAAACTAGGCAATGGGCTGGGCACGGTGGCTCATGCACTTTGGGAGACCAAGACGGGAGAATCATTTGAGATCAGGAGTTCAAGACCAGCCTGGCGAACATAGCGAAACCCTGTCTCTACTAAAAATACAAAAATTATCCGGGTGTGGTGGCACATGCCTGTAATCCCTGCTACATGGGAGGCTGAGGCAGGAGAATGGTGTGAACCCGGGAGGCGGAGCTTGCAGTGAGCAGAGATTGCGCCACTGCACTCCAGCCTGGGTGACACAGCGAGACTCCGCCTCAAAAAAAAAAAAACAACAACAAAAACAAAAGCAAAAACAAAAACAAAACAAAACACATCTAAGCAATTAAGAGAATAAATGTTGAATGGTTGTAAGGCATCTGTAAGACAAACTGTGCAGCTTGCCATGGACTACTGAAACTAACTCTTTCCAGAGTCTGTACAGGACAAGTACATAGTGGGGCTGCGCTGCCCAGATGCATGGCCTGGAATTCCGGCAAGAAGCTCTTTTTGGCTAGTGACTACAGAGGCTGAGTATAGAAAAGGGCCTTCAGTGTGTTGCTCCAACACAGGCCAATATCAGTTTGGCTCCCTCGGTGCAGAATGTGTGGTCAGACCAACTCACTGGGATCAGAGAGAAACATGAGACTGTAAGAGAGGATTCAGATGATGAAGGGATTCCTGATTCTTAGAAATGAAGGCTGTAACTGTTGCACTCACACAGGCCCAAAGGTGGGGCTCCGGGGCTCTGGGATTTAGCAATGGCAGTCTAGGAAATAGTCTATGTTAGTCTGGCAAGATGTAGCAGGACATGCCAGTCACAGTGGTG
Organism: Hylobates moloch; assembly: GCF_009828535.3. Taxonomy (NCBI): domain Eukaryota; kingdom Metazoa; phylum Chordata; class Mammalia; order Primates; family Hylobatidae; genus Hylobates; species Hylobates moloch. The sequence continues at coordinate 5,634,481 of NW_026652294.1, forward strand.
TGCTCCTATAGTCCCAGCTACTCGGGAGGCTGAGGTAGGAGAACAGCTAGAGTCCCAGCATTTGAGACCAGCCTGGGTAACATAGCGAGAACCCATTTCAAAACAAACAAACCAAAAAACAACTCACAGAAAAGAGGCAGCAGGACACAAAATTCAGATTCCAGATTCAAGTCTTTGGCAATGCTAAGTTTAAAAGGGGGCTGTGCACTGAGATATCATAAAGAGACTAGAGTTTAAGGAAACAAGAGATTCAAGATTAGAGCACAAAAAGGTTTTTTTGTTTTGTTTTGTTTTTTTGAGAAAGGTTCTCACTCTGTCACCCAGGCTGGAGTGCAGTGGCACAATCACAGCTCACTGCAGCCTCTACCTCCTGAGCTCAAGTTATCCTCCCACCTTAGCCCCCCAGGTAGCTGGGACTATAGGCACATGTCATCATGTCCAGCTGATTTTTTTTTTTAAAGATGGGGTCTCATTATGTTGCCCAGGCTGGTCTCAAACTCCTGGGCTCAAGAGATCCTCCCACTTTGGCCTCCCAAAGTGCTGGAATTACAGGTGTGACTCACCACGCCCAGCCACAGAAAGGTTTAATGCCCTAAACTAGTTATTAGATTTGGGACATTAATTCAGGCAGGGCTAGCAGCAAGCAAAGTTGAGATCTGAAGTACGACTCAGATTCTAGGACTAAGGGCAGAACTAGTCTAGTGTTTAAGGTGGGGCTGAACTTGCCAGTGGTGAGTTTGTTGCTGGGGCAGAGAACCTGGTAAGTTATTACAATACTGTAAGCCCTCCACAATGAATCATTAGTATACCTTATAACTTCTCAGAGTGCACAATCTACTTTGCTTCAGTATAAAGTATTTTAAGATGCCAATTATCTGCAGATGGTGAAGTACAGAACATAAGTCTGTTAGGCCTAACTTAACAAATACATAATTGTTTCTACATACTTGTTTCACCCCTGGGCTGTGTACCTACTTGACCTCTTAACCCCCATCCATTTTTGTCCCCTTACAATTCCCCAGATACAACCACTTGCAATTTGAAATTGCTCTTTGCAACCATGAGATAGTTGTTTCATCCCCAGATTCTGGGACTAGAACTCTTTTCACCATTAGGTTCCAGAAACTAAGGTCCAAATAGTCTTGCAATAAAGTGCTTCCTTTAAACCAAATCCAACCAAACACAGTTTTTAAAAAGTTAATAATAAAATCTTCCCATCATCTGGTTCTTCAGTAAGCTCACAGTTACTGACTTTTACTTCATCAAATACCAGACTGTCTTGTATTGTTCTTTGGCTTACTTATGGTTCTTTGGATTTGACATCCCTAAGGTTTTCTTGGTTCATGTTACAGCAATATACAGAAATCATAGACTGTAATTCAACTACCCATCTGATGATTGACTATCTTCTACAACACTCCCACCAAGTGGTCATCTGGACCACACCTGAACACCCTGAATGAGAACTCATCACTTGCAGAGACTGCCTATTTCGTTTTTTTTTTTTTTTTGACATCACCTAATGAAAATAACTGTATTGGCCTGAAACATGCCTCCCTAAGTTTATTGAGACAGAGTCTTGCTCTGTAGCCCAGGCTGGAGTGCAGTGGCACGATCTCAGCCCACTGCTACCTCTGCCTCCCGGGTCCTGGTTCAAGCAATTCTCCCGCCTCAGCCTCCCAAATAGCTGGGATTACAGGCACATGCCAACATGCCCAGCTAATTTTTGCATTTTTAGTAGTGACGGGGTTTCACTATGTTGGCCAGGCTGGTCTTGAACTCCTGACCTCACGATCTACCTGCCTCGGCCTCCCAAAGTGCTGGGATTACAGGCATGAGCTACCACGCCCCGACTCCTCCCTTAGTTTCTATCCATTGACTCCAGCTCCTCTCCTTACGGACATGTGGAACAAATAAAAACCTCTTATATTTGGCCCCTTCAGAAATCTGAATGAAGTGACAATATCCTTCCTAAGTTTGTTTGCCTTGTTTTGCTAAATATATGTTCCCAGTGCCTTTAACATTTTGTTGTTGTTGTTACTGTTAGATCTCTCTTTTCTGCATATTCAAGATGATCTATATGTCGTGTAGCTATCCCAGAGCTAGATTAATTTCAGGTGTGCTCTGGTCAGCACAGAACAGAATGAGATAGTCATCTTCCTTGTGTTCTGCACACTATACTTCTCATAATGCAACCTAAGATTATATCAGCTTTTTTTGGCAGCCACAACACACTGTTGACTCACATTGAGCTTCTAGTCAACTCAATACCCCTAATTCAGCCACACATACTGCTGCTAGGCCCAATACATACTTCTGCAATTGTTTTAGCGGGGAAGAGGTGGTAAAGAGAAAGGTTTATTTATCACATTGATACTTCATGAAATTTGGGGCCCAAAAATTCAACCTGGGATTTTGCATTCCTGTCATACATAAGCCTATGCTTAGTTTGCTATCCTAAATGATTAGACAAACTAGTGATGAGTCATGGACTAGAGTTCAGCTTAGGCTAGTCAGCTTTGCTTTGTTTCATGGTCTCATGCAGCCTTCTCAAAATTACCGATCTTTCAAATGTATGCTATTTATCCCGAGAAGAACTGGTGGAAAGACTATAAATGATTCAATGCAAAGCCATTATCACCACTGAAAAAAACAACGCAAAGTATCCAGTACGTTAAAGATGGTATATTTATAATTTGCTATGGAAGAATTATACCTAAATACCTTCTCCTTGATTAAAAATAGCATCTATAGAGAAAATGCTGTATAGATTTTCAAAGGTATTTCAACTTAGCTTATTCCATTCCTTCAAGAAAGTGGGGAAGGTATCATTATCCTCATTTCTAGTTCAGTTCAGTCCTTATTGTACCCATGGTATTCCAACACAAGTGAGACCCAGCCCGTGTGATTAAGGCATTCATATCCAGGGTGTTCTCATTTCTAGTCCAGTTCAGTCCTTATGGGACCCATGGTATTCCCACACAAGTGAGACCCAGTCCGTGTGATTAAGGCACTCGTATCTAGGGCGTTCTCCTCTAAGTGTCAGGCAACATCTGCTCTGCTTGCCCTTGCCATCTGGATTTTAAAAAGGATCTCATACTCCGGTAATCATAAAATCATAGAATCTATGAGAATTAGTCTAATATCTTTAAAGATTAGGAAGAGGTATCAAATAATGCACCTAAAGCTGCAGTTACCTAATAGTAAAATCAGGATTAGAACATATTTATATTCTAACCAGTATTCAGACCAATCTTCTTTCTCTTAAACTACTATTTCTCAAGATACAAGTAGGTAACTGTTATCTACAGCAAGGACATTTCTGAAAATGGGATCTGAGATACATATTCTCTGCAACTCAAGAATGTTATGGCTAAGGATCCCACCAAACTCCGAATCCAAGGGAATATGGGCCAGGAAGCTAATCAGTGAGGGATGAACCATGAGATGCTGAACCAGCAGCTTCCCAGTAAACAGATTTGTGCTATATGAAGCAGCTCCCCCAATATCTACCATTGTTAGAGCCACTCGAGGATTTAGACTACTTGTGTTCTAGATAACCAGGCTGCAGAGACAGCTAGAAGTCATGTTGAAAGGAAATAATTATAAATCTGCTACAGCCAAAGGTGGTCTTTTTCAAAAGCAGGCTAAATAAGCCACTGAGTTAATATAGCTAAAGGAACCCGGTAAGTGACTATGATTACATCAGTGCACTCCAGCCTGGGCAACAAATTGAGACCTTGTCTCTAAATATTTATCAATACTGATATGGTGTTCAATTTGATTCAACAATCATTTATTGAGTGCCAGTTATATGCAAATCACTGTAGACTCAAAGACATGCCATACCTTTATCCTCAAGAAACAACAGATTCAGGTTGGACATGGTGGCTCATGCCTATAATCCCAGCACTTTGGGAGGCCAAGGCAGGAGGACTGCTTGAGCCTTGGAGTTCAAGACGAGCCTGAGCAACATAATGAGACCCTGTCTCCAAAAAAAAAAAAAAAAAAAAAAAGGGGGTATGGTGGCTCGTGCCTGTGGTCTACTTGGGAGGCTGAGCTGCGAGGACCGCGTGAACCCAGGAGGTTGAGGCTGCAGTAAGCCATGATTGTGCCACTGCAGTCCAGCTTGGGTGACAGAGTGAGAGACCCCACCTCTAAAAATAAATAATAATGACAATAATGTTTATTTCAAAATAGCCACAAAGAAATGATAAATATTTGAGGTGATGGATATGCTAATTGACCTGATTTGATCATTCCGCAATGTATACATGTATCAAAACATCACATTGTGCCCCATAAATATATACAATTATTATTTGTCAATTAAAAATAAAAATTTAAAAATACTTTTTAGAGGTTTAATATGAATAAAGAAGGTTTACTATGAGTAAAGCAGAGCTGGTCATAAGAGGAGAAGAAACCCACAACAAAAACAAGGGACAAAAAGGAGGCTGCTAAAATGGGGGCCATAAAACCTTATTTGTCACAATTTTGGCTGGGATGGCCTTGCTCTGCTGCAAAATCCATTTTTGGTAAGTTTGGGTGGGCTACTCCAAGACTTTTTCATGTGAGACGCTTAAGTCTACATAAGGATAAAAACAATAAAAAACGCTAGTGAAAAAAGAATTGTGACTTCTGGGCTAAGGAATGCAATGTAGGGACAAATTAACCCAGAAATTGGGTTTTAGAATGTTGCTTAGAAATTGGATCACCTCAGATCTTTTTTCCCTTGACTATAAGTAAAATATTGGCTCTTACAGTTTCTTTCCAGTAAATACCATGTATAACTTGGAAATCTGACAAATACCAAAAACCCTATCCCCTTACCTCACAGTATTATTGGATGATCAAATGCGACAAGATGATGCAAAAGCCTTCTGTGTGTTGTAAAGTGCTAAATGAGAGCATAAACAGCCCCTCTGGGTCACAGGAGAAGACTGGTGGGATCTCCATGTCACGGCCCTTATTAAAATTGTTCACCATTGATCATCATAACATTTTAGTCCTTCAAATGTTAATGAGTAAAAATAGTACCTTACTATATGATCCAGCAATTCCACTGCTGGGTATATATACAAAAGAAAGGAAATCAGTGTATCTAAGGGATATCTGCACTCGCATCCCATGTTTGTTGCAGCACTGTTCACAATTGCCAAGATTTGGAAGCAACCTAAATGTCCATCAACAGATGAATGGATAAAGAAAATGTGGTACATATACACAATGGAGTACTATTCAGCCATAGAAAGGAATGAGATCCTGTCATTTGCAACAACATGGATGGAGCTGGAGGTCATTAAGTGAAATAAGCCAGGCACAGAAAGACAAACCACATGCTCTCACTTATTTGTGGGAGCTAAAAATTAAAACAACTGAACTCCTGCAGATGGAGAGTAGAAGGATGGTTACCAGAGGCTGGGAAGGGTAGTTGAGGATGGGGGAAAAGTGGAGATGGTTAATAGGTGCAAAAAGTAGTTAGAAAGAATGAGTAAGATCCAGTGTTTGATAGCAGAACAGGGTGACTATAGTCAATAATTTAATTGTACATTTAAAAATAACTATAGGAGTATAATTGGATTGTTTGTAACACAAAGAATAAATACTTGAGGGGATGGATACCCCACTTACCATGATGTGATTATTACACACTGCATGTCTGTATCAAAGCATCTCATGCACCCCACAAATATATATACCTACTATGTCCTCACAAAAATTAAAAATAAAAAAATTTAATTACCTATACACATTACTTTTTAAAAAGTACTTTAAATACCTTCCCTAAGGACTGAAATAAACACACATTGTGAATTTAAAAGTAATACCTAAAAATAGACACTAATACTTTTTTTTTTTTTTGAGACGGAGTCTTGCCCAGGCTAGAGTGCAGTGGCGCAATCTCAGCTCACTGCAAACTCCATCTCCTGGGTTCATGCCATTCTCCTGCCTCAGCCTCCTTAGTAGCTGGGACTACAGGCACCCGCCACCATGCCCAGCTAATTTTTTGTATTTTTTAGTAGAGACGGGGTTTCACTGTACTAGCAAGGATGGTCTCAATCTCCTGACCTCGTGATCTGCCTGCCTTGGCCCCCCAAAGTGCTGGGATTACAGGCGTGAGCCACCGCTCCCAGCTCCACTAATACATTTTTAAAAATAAGCTCCTTCTGCAGAACCAGCTTCTATAATGAAACTGTTTCCTCACAAATAAGCATATAGAGGAATTTATACGTGGCCAGATTATTAGAATCATATTTTATTAGAATTAGGACAAGACTTACATCATCTCTATAGACTGTCTCACCAGTTCCCTCCCCTCCCCGGTCTTTTTTTTTTTTTTTTTTTTTTGAGATGGAGTCCTGCTCTGTTGCCCAGGCTGCACTGCAGTGGCACGATCTCAGCTGACTGCAATGTCTACCTCCCAGGCTCAAGTGATCCTCCTGCCTGAGCCTCCCAGTAGCTGGTATTACAGGCATGCACCACCATCCCCAGCTAATTTTTGTATTTTTAGTAGAAGATGGGGTTTTGCCATGTTGGCCAGGCTTGTCTCCAACTCCTGACCTCAAGTGATCCACCCACCTCAGCCTCCCAAAGTGCTGGGATTACAGGCCTGAGCCACCGTGCCTGGCCCCTATCTTTTTTATAACAGGAAAACTGAGGTTAAAGTAGAACCCGGACTAAACTGCAGGTTTCCTGACTCCTGTTCTAAGTCTCTTTTCTTCTATAATTTTTTAAAAAAATATTTCAAACATAAAGAAAAGTATTGGTAATAATAAGCATCCAGATTTTTTAAATGTTAATATTGTCATGTCTCAGATCTCTTAAAAAGAATTAAAACATTATCTATCAACAGATAATTCCTATTCTTCTATTTCATTCCCCTATCTCCCTCTCCAGAGGTATCCATCATGTTGAGGTTGTGTGTATTCTGTCCTTCCTGCCCATGTTTGTATACACTTACCAAATTATGGGTTATACATCCTTAAACCACACCATGTTGCCAGAGAAAGAGTTGTTCTTCCAAACAAGGAAGAATCCCTCACTCTAGTATGCTTGCATGCAGTTATAACCTTTTGGGTTGGTGGGATATTTCAGAAAGAAACTAGGGCAAAGCCTTAAGTCTTTTTAAATGATTACCACAGAGCCGAGTGCAGTGGCTCACGCTTGTCATCTCCGCACTTTGGGAGGCTGAGGTGGGCAGATCACCTAAGGTCAGGAGTTTGAGACCAGCCTGGCCAACATGGTGAAACCCCATCTCTACTAAAAATACAAAAATTAGGCGGGCGTGGTGGTGCGTGCCTGTAATCCCAGCTACTCTGGAGGCTGAGGCACAAGAATCACTTGAACCCAGAAGGTGGAGGTTTCAGTGAGCTGAAATCGCTCCACTGCACTCCAGCCTGGGTGACAGAGGGAGACTCCATCTCAAAAAAAAAGCAAAAAACAAAATGATTACCACAGAGCGAGCTAGTGAAGTGTCTTGCTATCACTCACAGTAAAAAGTAAATTGGTCAAATATAAACATTTTTAATACAACTTTTTAAATCCTAAGTTTTATTTATGAAACACTGGTTTATAATGAACTAGTATGAATGACCTGTCACTGAACAATAGGGAAAGATGAACTAAACAATTTAACTAGTAATAATAGCTTCTACTACTGCTTTGAGGTCCAGCTCAGTGTTACCACCTTAATGAATTTGTCCATGATCCCAGAGTTGATTCCTTCAATAATCATTTATTGAGTGCTAAAGTCCTCTGGATACAAAAGTAGATCTGGTCCATTTTCTGAGGACAGCACAGAAATAACTACACAATACTGTTTAATAAATGTAACAAGAGAGCTATCTATGAAAGCCTGGGGGAGCCTAACTTTTTCTGGGACAATTGGAGAAGTCTTTACAGAAGAAGTGATGTTTCAACTGCATGGTGGAGGATGAGAAGGCGGTCACAAAATGAAGGATGAAAGGTGATTCCAGGTAGGGATACACTGAATGAGGGGATACAAAGGATGGTAAGATACTAGTTTTAGAAAGACAACTAAGGATAGACATCGGAGGTGGAGAGACAAGTTAGAAGACTGGCAACAATTCAAGCAAAAGATGACAGGAGGCAGACATGAGGAGGGAGGAGGAAGGATATGAACAAAATCCAGGAGATAAATTTAGCAGAACTTGATGCCTGATTGTATGAGGGAAAGAAAGAACATGGAGGAGTTGCAGATGACTCTCAAAAACTTGGCAAATCAGTGGGTGGTGAGGCCATTACTGAAATAGGGAATACAGTGCAGAAGATAAGAGGCTGGGCGCAGTGGCTCATGCCTGTAATCCCAGCACTTCAGGAGGCTGAGGCAGGCGGATCACCTGAGGTCAGGAGTTCAAGACCAGACTGACCAACATGGTGAAACCCCATCTCTACTAAAAATACAAAAAATTGGCTGGGTGTGGTGACACACGCCTGTAATTCCAGCTACTCGGGAGGCTGAGGCAGGAGAATTGCTTGAACCCGGGAGGTGGAGGTTGCAGTGAGCCAAAATCGCGCCATTGCACTGCAGCCTGGGTGACAAAAGCAAAACTCTGTAACAACAAAAACAACAACAACAAAAACAAAAGAAGATAAGAGCCTGCTTGAGAAAGGAGGTGAAAGTTCATTCAGTTTGAAACATTTTGAGTTGGCTTTGGCCTCTTCCATGAGACCTCCAACAATTTCTCTAAGCCAGAAATCACCTCTTTGCACTCCATAGTATCTTTTTCATCTCAAATTATTTAAATCTGCTGTATTTACACGTTTGTCTTTCCTTTTTTTTTTTTTGATACGGAGTTTTGCTCTCATTACCCAGGCTAGAGTACAATGACGTGATCTCAGCTCGCTGCAACCTCTGCCTCCTGGGTTCAAGCGATTCTCCTGCCTCAGCCTCCCTAGTAGCTGGGATTACAGGCATGCGCCACCATGCCCGGCAAATTTTTGTATTTTTAGTAGAGACGGGGTTTCACCATGTTGGTCAGGCTGGTCTCGAACTCCTGACCACAGGTGATCTGCCCGCCTTGGCCTCACAAAGTGCTGGGATTACAGGTGTGAGCCAACGTGCCCAGCTGTCTTTACTTAATTAAATCACAGAGAAAAGGTACTAGGTCTTATCTGTCTTTATATGGCTCTCTTGGCAGTGCCTTACACATAGAAAGTCCTCAGAGTTTGCATTCTTGAGAAGGCAGCTCCATCAGATACTAGAAACTGTCAGCTAACATTTATCAAAACAAGGAACAAAACTTGTGAGTTAGCAGCTGAAACAAAATACCTGAAGTATAATATTTTTAATGTTAGTAACTGATTCTAGATATAAATTAGCTCCCTTTGTGCTCATTTTACTTGCCTCTTTTTTTTCTTTGAGATTGCGTCTCACTCTGTTGCCCAGGCTGAAGTGTAGCCGTAAGATCATAGCTAGGGAGCCTCGAACTCCTGGGCTCAAGCGATCCTCTCACCTATGCCTCCCAAGAAGCAGGTGCGCACCACCATGATAGGCTAATTTTTAAAAAATTATTTTGTAGATACAGGGTCTTGCTGTGTTACCCAGGCTGGTCTGGAGTTCCTGGCCTCAAACAATACTCCTTTCTAGGCCTCCCAAAGTGCTGGGATTACAGGCATGAGCCACCGTGCTGGCCTTTTCTGACTTTTAAACAACCCCGCAGCATAATCTTTGCATTCCTATTTTACGGATAAAGCAACAGAAGCCTCCAGCGACTACATTAAACTTTCCTGGGGTCACAAGGTTTACAAGTGGCTGAATAGGACTTCTACAGACTGGTTCCTTCACCCGGCTGCCCGCCGAGGTAAGCGGGCCTTACTGCCCTAATTCTCAATAGGACCCCGAAGAGGACGCTTCTTTGCTCCTGAAGGGATGGCACCCTCTGGATTAGCGGTAACAGCAAATGGGGCTCTCACTCCTACCATCTCAGTGACAGTTTAAAGCGCACCCTACCGCAGGAAAGTGCCCATATTTGCACACACGCGGCAGAGGGCAGGGCTGAAAAGGGGCCCTAGGGTGCAGGGGGCGCGCCCTCACCCGGGGACCCCGCATTTTACAATATTAGCTCCACCGAGGCGCACGGAACTGCAGGCAAGCAGCTGACCTTCCCCTCCGGCGGCCCCAAAGCCGGGGGTGGGAACGCGCAAACCAGGTAGCGGCATGGACTCCGAGCCTGGCCCCTCGAGGGTTAAAACTCCCCAGACATAAAGGCCCCGGACGACAGAGGTGCAGCCGCCGCGTGCCCATGGGACACTGAAACTCGTCCCGTACCTTCCTCGGTAGTCCTGTGCGGGAGGCTGGCCCGGCCGGCTGCCCGACGCTGCGGACAGGAGGTCGCGGTCGGGAGGGGCCCTGCCCAGCGGTTGCTGCTGGAACCAGCCCCCGCGAGGGCTCAGCAGCGGGCGGGCCATTTACCTCAGACCCGTGCTGCAGCCTCCCGGAGGCCGCGCCTAGGCCTCCCTCACGACCTCTCCAGGGTCCCGCCCCGACACCAAGGGGCAGGTGAGGGGTGGAACCTGCAGGCACCCGCGCGACGGCCCCTGAGGGAGGCGGGAGGGGGACAGCCTCAGTCCTGACTCACAGCCGAGGCGCGAAGGCTCCGCGCAGTCCCGCCTGTGGAGGGGCGTGTCTCATCGCTTGCTAACGGAGAGGCGAAGGGCAAGGGGCGAAGGGCAAGGGGCGGATCCCTCCGCCCCCTCCCCACGCGAGGCCCTGGAGAGCTGATTGGCCGTGTGCTGCGGGAGTGGAAAGAGGAACGTGTCCTGGCACGTGCCGAAGGAGCGCTAAAGGCCAGGGGCGGTCCCACTCGCGAAGCCCTGGAGGACAGATTGGCTGCGCCAGGAAGTGACGTGTCCTCACTTGAGCTGTCCGGGAGCGAGAGTAAGAGATAAAGGCAAGGGTGCCTGAGCGGGCCTGGGCACCTCCTCCCACTGCGGGCAAAGGGCAGGCAGTTCGTGCGAGGACACAAGCCCTGGCGGACGTTGGCCATGGCGGGCGCTGAGTGGAAGTCGCTGGAGGAATGCTTGGAGAAGCACCTGCCGCTCCCCGACTTGCAGGAGGTGAAGCGCGTTCTCTATGGCAAGGAGCTCAGGTCTGCACTAAGTTAATGGGTTCTTGGGGCCACAGAGTGTGGGTCTGGGGGAGCAGGCAGGGAGGGCCTCAGGGTCTGAAGGGCTCAGGGGAGGCGGTGAGAAGTCCTGAGTTTGGCGGTCTGAGACCATAGTAGGTTTTGATGGGACGGCCCCGGGGTCCTTGGGGGTTGCAGAATCCTGGGGTGACCTTTACAAATCTCTTCTCCCCCACGTTGCCCAGAACTGGAAGGAAAAGGACGGGATTTTACTCTCCAGGGCTTTCTCTGTGGCCAGCCGGGCCTGTCTTCTGGGTGTCTGGCTGGGTCACTGTCTCCAATCAGAGCACCCAGCAGGTGTACTGATTGTCCGGCCCCAGACCATCCTTCCTGCGGTGACCCGACCTCTGGCCGACCCTTGGAAATAAAGGCTGTCTGCATTTAGTTGGCGAGTGAACCTTTCCCACTGGCAAGCCATGGGCGTTAGTTTTTCCACTTCCTGCAAGCTGTGTGCATCACCAGGACTTTCTGAGGGCTGTGTACTGCTGGACACTGTGTCCACAAAGCTGAAAAAGACACTTCCCGGCCAGGCGCGGTGGCTCACGCCTGTAATCCCAGCACTTTGGGAGGCCGAGGCGGGCGGATCACCAGATCAGGAGATCGAGACCATCCTGGCTAACACGATGAAACCCCATCTCTACTAAACATACAAAAAATTAGCCGGGCGTGGTGGCAGGCACCTGTAGTCCCAGCTACTCGGGAGGCTGAGGCAGGAGAATGGCGTGAACCCGGGAGGCGGAGCTTGCGGTGAGCAGAGATCACCGCCACTGCACTCCAGCCTGGGTGACAGAGTGAGACTCTGTCTCAAAAAAAAAAAAAAAGAAAAAAGAAAAGAGAAAGACACTTCCCCTTCCACTCTTGTTTCTCTTCAGTGCATTTCTTACCTGCAGCAACCAGAGGATCCCTTTAATATGTAAATCATATCCTGTTGGCCTGGCGCGGTGGCTCATGCCTATAATCCCAGTACTTTGGGAGGCAGAGGCGGGTGGATCACAAGGTCTGGAGTTCGAGATCAGCCTGGCCAATATGGTGAAACCCTGTCTCTACTAAAAATACAAAAATTAGCTGGATGTAGACCTCAGATCCAAGGGTGCTTTCACAGCTAGTGGATGATGAAGTTAGAACAGCCACTTTTTGGGGGTGAGGTAGTACAGAACTTTGTCAGAAAAGGCTCTTCATATCCAAAGGGCTGGGTGACCTTTAAGGCCCCTCCCAGTGAATGTGCTCATGCTCCTATTTCCACTGCATCTGAAAAACTGGTCCTTGAAAGTGTCTCAGAGTTGAGACTCCTAAAGAAAATGTCTTAAATAAAGCAAGGGGTGTCTTACGCTTCTGGGGATGGGAATTAGTTTATTCTAAGAGTGGGGTGGGCATGTCTTCCTGGGAAAAAGACAGCATATGGGTGCCAGGGAGAGGTAAAGGAGAAGAGTCTTAGGAAAAGAAGTCAGTTTCCCACAAAGGTGATTGGCTGGGGCACATTCTGGAGAAGGGCTGAGGTCAGCCCAAGGACTGCCTGCAAGAGGGATTGTATCTAAGCATTTGGGTCACTCCAGAGCAGGAGGGATGATGATAATGGCTGGTGAAATGGGAGACAACCTCTTTTGACCAATGACTGCCAGGCTTCATCCTGGGGCTCACAATAACAAAGTGGCTCCTTTTCCTATCCCCTTTTCTTGCTCTGTTCTACTCAGCATTTAGCCCTTTCAGCTTTTATCCCTAAGGTGTAAACCTTTGTACTTGCTCTGTCCTTGCTAATGTGTGGGATTTGGTGATGAATGGCATTTCGAACTGAAGATTAAAAAATTACTGCTCATTTAAAAACTCTAATCCCACTTAAATTCCTGTAAACTCCTCTAAGTCTGACTTGGACACAGCTACCTCTGTGAAGGTCCATTGGACCTGAAGCCCTCAGCCCCTCGGATCCGACTCCCGATGTGCTCCACACAAGACCACCTCTTCTCCCAGTTACAATGCTTAGTAAATGTTTGCTCAGTGAATGATCCAAATGGGTCTTTACCTGTGGCAGACGAAATCCCCAGAGAACATCAACTTTCCATTTTAAGACAGCCAGAACCAAGAAGCAGTCATTCGGTCAACAAGCATTCGTTGAGCACTTAGTCTCAGCCACTGGCACTGGGGATACCAGGATGAGTAAGTCATGGTTCCTGCCCTTGGGGGCTTTCCATCTTTTGATGGTTTCATTACACTGTGAGAAGGAGGCAGGGAGAGCTTGAGAGAGTTTGTGTGTTTGGAGTTGGGGGGACATCAAGAAGGCTTCCCAGGAGCACCATGCCTAAGCTACATCCTAGGGGAGACAGGAAGGGTACATGTCCCCAGACACCAGGGAACGTGCCCATTTGAGGACTGTGTTTGTGAGAGGGATAGTCATTGAGTGCTCCCCCAAGGAAGACCTGAGAGAGGAGGCAGGAGTGGCAGGTCGCTCTTAGGGTCTCTGAGGCAGCAGAACTGTGTCTCGATAATGGTGGAGCCTTTGAAGAGTTTGACCTGGTGGCTGAGTGAAGAATGACCTGGAATAACGACTGGATGATCCGAAATTTTTAAAAAGGGAAAGGAAAAAAGACTAGCCTGGAAAAAAGTAGGTGGAAGATGAGAGGCCTTATGTGAACAGAGTACCTGGGGGTGGAGAGACAAGGCTTCCAGAGGTCTCAGGGAGGTCAGTGGACAGTGAGGCAATGAGGATAACAGGTGTGGCAGTGAGGATCTTGCCGGCTTCTGGCTTGGACTCTCAGATGGCCAGTCGACTCATGTGATGAGGAGCATCTTTGGACAGGTTGCGTTTGAGTGTTGTTTAGTTCCTAGGGCTGCCGTAACAAATTACCACAAACTGGGTGGCTTGAAACAACAGAAACTTATTCTCACAGTTCTGAAGACCACAAGTACAAGACCAACGTGTCAGCAGGGCCATGTTCCCTCCAAAGATCCTAGGGGAGAATCCTTCCTTTTCTTTTCTAGCCTCAGGTGGCTCTGGGCTTTCCTTAGCTTGTGACAGCCAGTCTCTACCTCTTTCTTGGCCTTCTCCTGTTGTCCCTGTATTTCTCCTGTGGTGTCTCTTGTCTTTGAGCAGGGTGCAGTGGCTCACACCTGTAATCTCAGCACTTTGGGAGGCTAGGGCTGGAAGATTGCTTGAACTCAGGAGTTCGAGACCGGCCTGGGCAACATAGCGAGACACTCATCTCTATAAAACATTTAAAAAAATAGCCAGGCATGGTAGCATGCATCTGTAGTCCTAGCTACATGGCAGGCTGAGGCGGGAGGATCACTTGAGCCTGGGAGGTTGAGGCTGCAGTGAGCCAAAATCTCTCCTCTGCACTCCAGCCTGGGAGTCAGAGCGAGGCCCTGTCTCAAAGACACACACACACACACACACACACACACACACACACACACACACACA
>NW_026652294.1:5649055-5740980 GCF_009828535.3 Hylobates moloch
ACACACACACACACACACACACACACACACACACACACACACACACACTCTTTGGATTTGGAGCTTACTTGGATAATCCAGGATGATCTTGAGATCCTGATCTTAATTACGTCTGTGAAGACTCTTTTTCCAAATAAAATCACAATGACAGGTTCCAGGTGTCAGGATGGAGACACAGCTCAACCTGCTAGAGTAGCTTCAGGGTCTGCAGGTGGAAATAACCCAGGGGTTATTTGCTATGTGGAGGTGGGCCTCAGGTGGGCGAGGCTGGGCTTGTTGAGCTGCCCTGGAGATGGTCATTCCAGGTGGAGGAGGAGCAGGTACAAAAGAGGGTGCTGGAGAGAATGCTGGAAAACCCGGATATTCAAGGGGTGAAAGAAAGAGACTTTGTGGGAGATTCTGGAGGTGAGCACACTGGGGCAGGACAGGGAAAGAAGCATTAGATGGCTCAGAAATGTCTAGTGGGTGAGGACAGCAGGAAGTCTGCTGGATTTAGCCATGATAAGGCTGTTGGCAGTTCCTGAGATGGGGCCAGGAGGTGAGGCCTGAGCTGAGGGGAAGCATGTGTGGAAGCTCCCTAGGCAGCAGGGAGAGACAGCAAGTGAGTAAACATGTGGACATGTGTGGAACACTGTCCTTCTTTCTCTTTCTTCCTGTCCTTCTCTCCCTCCCCCCAACCCCCCTTCTGTTTTTCAATGGGAGAGACTCTTTAACAGCTTCAGTGATGGATGTGGAGGTCTGTAGGTACTAGTGGAGAAAGATGTCCAAGCTATGTGTATCAAGTGAAAAAGGCAAGTTGAAGAACAGAAAATACAGAATGATGCTATTGTATTTGTAATGCATACACATAGGAAAATAGGAAAGAGACATAAAACATTGTTAAGAGGGGTTGCCTCTGAGTTTTGGGACTAGGGGTGAGGTAGAAAGGGGAATTTATGTTTCATTTTATACCCTTTCCCGCTATTTGATTCACCCCCGCCATGAGCACGTGTCTCTTTTGTAACAGAGCTCTAGTTTAATGATTTAAAATGCTGGTAGTAAAGAGCTATCAGACGTGGAAAGATAAAGTTCCAGAAGTGAGAGGTTGCTGAGGAGGCAGAACTTGGCGTCCTCTGGCAAGGTCTGCCTGACCCTGGGTGGGAGAGATGAGGGCCCTGAAGGGCATGGTGGGGCTAGGATGGGAAGTGACAGGCTTTACTCCTTGAAGTCTGAAGGGAAGCCCTGAGTGCGGAGGCCTCAGTAGCAGGGTGAGGGGTAGAGGGTCTGAAAGCCACTACAGGGACCAGGGCAGGCAGTGGCAGCATGAGGCTGTCTATGAGGTTATGGCTCATTTGCTGGTCTTGTCCTCCTGGGCAGTGGCTGATTGATGCTTGTTTTAGTACTTTTGGGCTACTATAACAAAATACCACAGACTTCCCAGTACTTGTGGGCAATCACAGGGAGAAAAAGGAGAAGGGTCTGTGTGTCTGTTTCCCCAAAGGCCTGTGGGCCTGGTAGCTGGACAGCCCTTTGGGAATGTCCTAGTGAACACTGTCCTCAGCCTGTGGTCTCACACCAGGAAGATGTCAGGTGGCAGAGCTCTTGTCTGAGTGTGCAACCCTGGCTGTAACCAACATCTGGCTATGGTCTCTTTCCCCATCTTAAATCACATGAATTTATTCCTCACAGTTCTGGATGCTATGAAGTCCAAGATCAAGGTGCCACAGTAGATCTGGTGTCTGGTGAGGGCCCACTTTCTGGTTTGTAGATGGTGCCTTCTCACTGTGTTCTTACCTGGTGCAGGAAGCAAGCATGCCCTCTGGGGGTCTTTTAAAAGGACTCTACCCTCATGACCTAATCACCTCCCAAAGAGCCCTATCACATTGGAGATGAGGATTTCAACATACAAATTTGGGGCAGACATAAGCATTCAGTCCGTCTCAGTGGTCCACTGAATCTCCTGTACCAGGCCTTTCAGTGGGCACAGCATATGGTCACTGACTGCATCTGCACAGGGTATGACTTGAGGATTGGTTAGGTTCTCCAAGATGAAGCTGTGTAGGATGTGGTAATGGACCACCTTGGATAATGGGAGGGCAGAGAGGCCTTACAGGTGGTGCCCAGATAGTAGACAGGAGTGGCTGGGAGGAGGTAGAGCCCCAAAGGTGGCTGTCCTGGAGGGTAGAGCGGCCTCTCCTGTATTACCTTGGCTTAGAATGAGCTCGCAGGGAGCTGGGGATAAGGAGGTGGGCAGCCTCAGGGCTGGCCAGGCGGAGGCACCACTTGGGGGAAGAAGGGTAGGTAATGGAGGTTGTGCTTGGTGGGAAGATGGGGAGAGAGACTTCAGCCAGGTGATGGTTACAGCCATGTTTCCACACCCAAGACAAGCTCTTCATCTGACATTTTCCTGGTATGAGAACACAGGCTGAGAGGCCAGGCAGGGTTCACCAGGACACTCTCAAAGAGCTGTCTGGCTCCCAGGCCCACAGGCCCTCGAGGGAATAGACACATAAGCCTTGCTCCTTTTTCTCCCGGTGTCTGCCCACACACACATCCTGGAAAGCTGCGTGATTATGTCCATCAGAGGGGATTTGCCCTGAGGTTGTGGCCTGCAGGAGTGCCCTTCCGCTGGAGGGTGGGAGGACTGTCTAAGGCAGTCACAGCAAGGAGAGGCACGGTGTGGGCACTGCTGCTATTTCTAACCTGCTGGAGTGAAGGGAACCTTGACTACTTGAAAAGCAGGCTGATTGTCAGGGGCGGAACCGAACTCAGAGCTGTCAGGGCCGTCACATGGAAAGTGCCTGGCAGGGGGCGGCGACAGGGGGCTTGGGCTGACAGGGCTGTGATTTTGAAAGAAACGTCTCCAAGAAAGTGATTTAAAGTAGGAGAGAAATATTATTAGATAATGGCTGTCAGGTTATTTTTTGATGTGTTTTCTGAGTATTTCATAATCATCTTGCCCTTAGATGGTAAGCCCTTCCTGGCTAGGGGCCGTGTCCCATCCCATGCCTCTGTGGCTTTCACCTTCGGGTGTGCAACAGATATCAGGAGGTATTTGCTGTTTGGCCAATGGTCACTTCAGTGGAAGGTTTTATAACTAATTCTCTAGCCTTGGTCAATAAACTACAAATGTGGATGAGCACTGAACACCTGGGCCCCTCCAAGCCCACCCAACACCAGATGTGGAACTGGCCTCCTCCAGCAGGAGCAGCAGGACAGAGTGGCCAGGGTCTTTATTCACCATAAGGCCATCCATGTGATCCCACGTCATGGCCTCTCCATCCAGCCTGTCTCCTGAGCCCCATTTTCCAAGCCCCTCTCTGCTCCCACAGCCTGCCTCACACCCTAGGCTCAGCATAGCCCTGATTCTGGTTCAGAACCACTTTTGAGAATCTGTTCCCTCCTTTCTGTGCTGACTGCCAGGACTTTAATTCCTACCCTGATTTCAGCAACTCTAAAACACCAACCTCTTGACTGGCCTCCCCATTGCCAGGCCTAACCGTGCTGCCTCTCTGCTGAGGTCTCCCTGCCAACTGCAGGTAAAGTCCAGGTTCAGTGTAGTGTTCTGTCATGGCTGGACCCCACTGCTTGCCAGCTCCCTTGGGCCCTGGCACTGAGCGCCTTCTAGCCAGGACATTCTCACCTCTTTGGCTGATAAATAACTACAAGAAATGGGAGAGGGATTTTAAGTGGAGCAGACTGAATCAAAATCACCTTCCCTCTTTTTTCCTGCCCATCTAGGAAGCTTGATCTGCCCAGGGAAGCTTTCGAAGCTGCCTCCAGAGAAGACTTTGAACTGCAGGGATATGCCTTTGAAGCGGCGGAGGAGCAGCTGAGACGACCCCGCATCGTGCACGTGGGGCTGGTTCAGAACAGAATCCCCCTCCCCGCAAATGCCCCTGTGGCAGAACAGGTGCAGACTCTTTTGACCATAATAAATACACAAACGGGGTTGTGGCCCGCCCTTGGAGCACACCTGCAGGCCCTGGCTGGCCACATACTCCAGGTCTGCAGGCTTGGGTGCCTCAAGCAGTAGCAGAGACGCTCCTGCCCTGGCCTCCCCATATCCCTCCAGCCTGCATCTCTGGCTCTTCTGTCTTCTTGTTCTTATTCTATCTCTCCCTCCTCCTCACTGATCTTTCCACTTCTCTCCAGCTATTGATCTGAAGCTCCATTTACTAACCGGGAGGGTGCCCTTTTGGCCTGCTCGTGCTCTCCACGGGACGCTGCCTCTCAGCTGCCTGCCAGGAGGCAGCCAGCCAGCACACGCTGGTCGGGACCGTCTGTCTGTGTGTTCTTCTGCCTTAATCCTCAGGGCGGGGACTTGCTATACCCAGAAGTCTGTCAGCTGTGGTGCCTACAGGATTACGGGAATAGATAGGCATTCGCTTATGACCTCAGAGTTAGTAAATAAAGGTGACAGTATCTTGTATCTCCCTAAAGAAGCATGTTGTCACAGGCGCAGGTGGTTTGCTTTATACACTTCTCCACAGCATTCCTCCAGCTGCTCAATCTTTCAGGGATTTCCCTGCACAGATTTCCTCAGGATACGGCATGTTTGAGGATTCTTAGGGATTCTGGAGAAACCTAAGGTCTCTTGGATTCCAGGTTTGGTTCTGCATCATCATTCACGTTGGTCCTTCCTTTGCTTTTGTTGGATTTACAGATGTCTGGTTCTCAGTCCTCTCACATTTGTATCTGTATTCATTTTTTGTGGATATGTCCCCTCTATCATCCCAGACTGTCAAGTCATAGGACCAGCTATGTTTTTTTCACCCGCACAGGGCCTAGAAGTATGCTTTGCGTTTTGCTAACGCCAAGCAAATGTGTGTTTGCGGGGCTGATGCTGTCAGCAAATATCCGTAAAGCCATGGGGTGCACAGCCTCTCAAAGGAGGAGACTATAAGCCTTGTAAAGAGTTTGTGCGCTCTGGGTTTTCAGCCTGGTTCCTTTGGTCTGTCTTTGAACAAACACTTTTGAATGTCTCCTGGGAGCCAGGCATTGTGCCAAGGACAAGCAGACGATGAAGATGCTTTCTTCCTA
This sequence comes from Hylobates moloch, assembly GCF_009828535.3. NCBI lineage: Eukaryota > Metazoa > Chordata > Mammalia > Primates > Hylobatidae > Hylobates > Hylobates moloch. The sequence goes on from NW_026652294.1 coordinate 5,654,078, forward strand.
TCCCCAAGGAGCCTGTGGGGTCCTGGGAGTGACAGACAGCAGAGGAAGAGTGGCACACAATGAAAGCAGTGGCACACAATGGCTCCGGAAGGCCAGGGGATGCCCAGTTACCTTGACACTTGGCCCACAGCTGTGAGAGTCTGCAGAGGCCCACAGAGGGGCGACACGTTACATAGATAACACCTCCAGGAAGATTAGGTGGGAGGAGGGAAGTACATTCCTGGCCCAGGGCACAGCACACACCAAAGCACGGGGATTTAAAAAAGCCAGAGAGGCGAGGCATTCCATGATAAGATGCACATAGGATAAGTGTGGGACAAGGCTTGCCTCTGAAGGCAGGAGAGTGGAGAGTGGACTCCCAGGCCAAGGGGGTGGCTGACCTGGGAGACGGGTGTGAGCGTGGGCCCTAGACTGGAAGCAGCACCATCCTCATCCCTGCCTCTCAGCAACCCCACAGGTCAGGTGGCAGCCTTCCCATTACCAGGTGAGGAAATTGAAGCAGTGTCCAAGTGTCTGTGACCCCAGAGCCTCTGCGCCTCCAGCTTTTCATGCAGATTTTGGACATCAGGAGATAACCAAATATAGAACCTCCCCACCCTACTCCTCATACCTGCCCAGGTGGGCATTGATTGTTCCATATGCATTAGGATGAGATCCTAAAAATTGCCTTACCAATAGAACTAAATGGATTCTAATCCATTTTAAATTCTCAGGTCTCTGCCCTTCATAGACGCATAAAGGCTATCGTAGAGGTGGCTGCAATGTGTGGAGTCAACATCATCTGTTTCCAGGAAGCATGGAGTGAGTCTTTTTTAATGGTGCTTTCTCTGCTGCCTTCAAACAATTGTGTATTCTCTCCATGTTGCCAAGAGTGTCTGCTGCCTGACTTTTAAAGAATCTCCTTTGTTTCCTCATCCATGGAAAGGTTCTCTGTCCACATCACCAGGAACCCCGGCCTCCCTGCTGTTATGCACCGAGCTGTTGTCTGATCCCATCAGTTTTCTCATATTGTTCTGAATCCATTCACTCCTCCCCATCTCTCTACCACCACCTGGTCCAAGCCCCTGGCAGCTCACCCCTGGCTTTTGTAATTCCCTCTAGCTGGTCTCCTGTGCCCTCCTGACCAGGACTTCTTTACCTTCAGATCTCAGCCCAGAGCCAGCCCCTCTATCTAAACATTCCTGGTACTATGTACCTTTGTGGTTTTTATTTTTATCAGAGTTATACATGCTCATGGTTTAGAGTCAGATGGGTGTACAAGGTCTGTTACCAAAAAATAGCTGTTATCCCCAGCGTCAACACTGAGCTAGTTCCTTTGGAATTTACCTTTGTTAGTGTTGCTACTTCCTAATTTTTTAGTTTTGCATCACCTATTGACTTCCCCCTATGGAAGCCGTCAACGTTAGCCCTTTCTTGCCTCTTCCTGGCCCTTCGACATACATGTGTCCTTGTTCTTCTATCCCCCCAGCCGTTTTGTCCACTTTGATTCCTTTTTTTTTAAGACAAGGTCTTACTCTGTCACCCAGGCTTGGAGTACAATCACAGCTCACTGCAGCCTTGACCCCAGGCCCAAGCAATCCTCCCACCTCAGCCTCCCAAGTAGCTGGGACCACAGGTGCACACCATCACGCCCAGCTAATTGAAAAAAAAAAAAAAAGTTTGTAGAGACGGAGATCTCACTATATTGCCCAGGCTGAACTTTGATTTCTTTTCCTGAATTATTTTCTGTTTTCCCTAGAGTTTGTTTTGTTTTCTACTTGCCACGCATTCAACCCCAAACTTTCTATCAATTCCTAAATCTCCCTTAATGTGTTTTAGACGCATCAGTTCATCAGTTTCATCTCCTCCAAGGAATCTGCCCCAGAGCCTTGTGACTGCTGTGGTCTGAATCAGGTGCCCCCTCTGCTGGCCACACAGTTGTCCTGGGATCCCCCCTCACCGTCACCCTGGGGAATCCCTTTGCCTTGCTCTTGTGTTTCTCTGTTCCCACAGCTTCCTCTTCCTTGGTTTATACCCTTATTTTAGTAGAGTGGTATAGTGGATCCTTATAGATTTATGTTGCCTCGGCATCCATGTTGAATACAAGTTTAACACTCTCATACCGGTGGCAGGGCTCGGTCACCCTGGACACAGTTTCCAGATCTACACCACACCGAGATGGCTCAAGCCAAGTGGCCAGTGGTAAGAACTTAAGAGGCCTCTCTCCTGCCAGCAGACTGGGCTGCCCACTTTCCTCCTGCTTCCTTTAAATGGACCATCCAGGCATTTGGCCATTAACTTAAGGTGACCACATCTTAGTCATTATGTGTACTGCTATTTGCCCCATACTCTCTCTGATTCTTCATTTCTGCCTCATCTGACCTGGGGACAGAGGACTGCCCTCCTGACTCATGGCACTCTCCTTGCCCAGGATCTGTAAGTAAAAAAATCTTTAAACTTGTTTCCTATTGCGATTGTGTGTTGAATTTGCACCTTCCATGAGAAGAACCAGGGGCTGCCCCAGGCTGGGTTTTCCCTAGGATACCGGGGGAAGCATAAAGTTGGGCTCCTAGGGCCAGAGTGGTAGTCAGGCAGGGATAGGTCAGGCAAGAGCCACACAGCATTTGCCAGTATAAACAAGTTTCACGTATGAGGGACCCCCTGGTCACGGGTTGGACAGACAGGCATTAGGCTGTCCACCATGTACAAGATGTATCCTGTGAAAGGCACACTGTAGAGACCACATCCAGCTCCCTTCATTTCCTGTTAGTGCTGGGTTGCCAACCGCTCTGGTACTGGAGCCCCCATTTAGCTAGGGACTCTCAGAACAAGCAGTCCCCTGAGGAAGAACACATCAGAGGTAAACTTTTTGAGGCCTTGCCCATCTGAAAATATGTTCCTTCTACAATTTTCTTGATAGTTTGGTTGAGCATCAAATTTTAGGTTAGAAATCATTTTCCTTCAGAAGTTTGAACACATACTGTTCATTGTCTTCTAGTTTTTTGGGCATTGTTGAGTAGTCTACACCCATTTTAATTTGTGACCCATTGTCTGTGACTTGTTTTTCTCTGGAAGACTGTAGGAGTTTCTTTTTCACCAATACTCTACAATTTCATAATGATATTCCATTGTGTATATCTATTTTAATCTACTCTAGGCACTCAGTGGGTTCTTTTAGTCTAGAAACTTGGGTTCTAAAGCTCTAGGAAATTTTCTTGCATTATTTCATTCATTATTTTCTTCTCTTTTTTTCTCATTCTAGACAGTCCTACTGTTAGGATGTTGGAACCCTGGACTAGTTCCCTAATTTTGTTATGTATTTCCTCCTATTTTTTTTTTTTTTTTGATACATGGTCTTACTCTTGTCACTGAAGCTATATTGCAGTGGCACAATCACAGCTCACTGCAGCCTTGACCTCCCAGGATCAAGCAATCCTCCTGCCCCAGCCTCCTGAGTAGCTGGGACCATAGATGCATACCACCACACCTGGCTAATTTTCTTGAATTTTTTTTTTTTTTTTTTTGTAAAGATGAGATCTGTGTTGCCCAGGCAGGTCTCAAATTCCTGGGCCCAAGCAATTCTCCCACCTTGGACTCCCAAAGTGCTGCGACTATAGGCGCGAGCCACAGGGCCTAGTCACCCAGCCAGTATTTCCTCCTATTTCTTACCACTTTGTCTTTTTGCTCAATTTTCTGGTGGATTTGATCTGATTTGCCAGTCAGCCCTCCTATTCAACCTTTCATTTCTGCTGTCAAGTTTTGAACTTACTAGTGTTCTTTTGGTCTGAAAGTCCCTGTTGAATTACATCCTGTTCTTGCATCATGGTTGCGATATCTTCTCTTATCTCTAAGGATACTAATATTAAGTAAATTTTGTTTTCGCTCTGCATGGTCCTTATTCCAAGTTGGACTCTTTGTTTGATTGCTCATATTTTAAGAATTGGGGATTAAAAATCTGTGAGCTCTGAGTTTGTAGTAGGGGCTCACCCACTGAGCTCTATTATAGGGTGATCTGATTTAGTGGTAATTCCCAGGTAATCCCAGTGTTAGTATCTCTGGGTCATTCTTTTCAGGCTGGTCAGAGTCCCCAGAGATGTTTCTGCCCTTGTGACAAGAAGGGAAGGAGAACAAAGGTTCAGCATGCTGATGTTTACTCAATCCCTCTGTTTTGATACTTCGCTTGCTTTCATCTGCCCTGCTCCAAAGCTAGAGAGCCTCTGCTTGAACCATCTCTGGAGGATGAGCCTGTGGCCTTCTTCTGGGGTAGATGGGGCAGGTCCCAGCCTCTTGTGTGGAGAAAGGACCTGGACTTCTGCTTCTTTTTTTATTTTTATTTTTATTTTTTTGAGATGGAGTTTTGGTCTGTCACCCAGGCTGGAGGGCAGTGGCACGATCTCAGCTCACTGCAACCTCTGCCTCCTGGATTCAAGCGATTCTTCTGCCTCAGCCTCCTGAGTAGCTGGGACTACAGGCCCGTGCCACCATGCCTGGCTGATTGCTGTATTTTTAGTAGAGACGGGGTTTTGCCATGTTGGCCAGGCTGGTCTCGAACTCCTGACCTCAGTCTCCCAAAGTGCTGGGATTACAAGCGTAAGCCACCGTGCCTGGCCCTAACTGCCTTTTTTTTTTTCCCAGATGGAATCTTGTTCTGTCACCCAGGCTGGCATGCAGAGGTGCAATCTCAGCTCACTGCAACCTCCGCCTCCTGGGTTCAAGCAATTCTCCTGCCTCAGCCTCCTGAGTAGCTGGAATTACAGGCCTGTACCACCACACCCAGCTAATTTTTGTATTTTTAGTAGAGACTGGGCTTCACCATGTTGGCCAGGCTGGTCTCGAATTCCTGACCTCACGTGATCCGCCCGCCTCAGCCTCCCAAAGTGCTGGGATTACAGGCGTGAGCCACTGCGCCCGGCCCCTAACTGCTTCTTAAATAGACCTTTGACCAGTCCTTGTTTATCATACTTCCCTGCTTCCCCGCCTTCAGAGGTACCTGGTGCCCTTGGGTCCTGAGTTTTGGATAAGCAGGAAACCTTCTCTGCTGCTAGCGGGACTTGGTTTTCTCTGATCTGCTGAGAGATTTGCCTGCATCTTTCCGCCTTCCAGCTTCCCGTGTTTCCGTGCCTCAGTGCTCCATCCTTGTGGGTTTCCGTGCCTCAGTGCTCCATCCTTGTGGGTATATGCCTTTGCTTGAACATTGCTTTCCTGTCATGTGAATGGGATTTCAGGAAAGAACACGTGTCTGTGTCCCAGAAGTTCATGTCATTTTCCTATTTTTGTTACCTTTGTACTCTCACTCTTCATTAGACTATGAGCTCCATGAGGATAGTATCTATGTTTGTTTTTCCCAACTCTCCACCCACCCGTTTCATCTTTGGTGGCAAGAATAATCGCTAGTGCATGACAGGCACTACAAATTAGTATTGGCTGGATAGTTGAACTAACATCTTCCCTTTCTTGGATCTGGAACTCCCCCTCATTTATCAAAGTCTAGGACAGGTACCCCTCCTTGGTGGGGCCCTGGGGACTCCCCCAGGACTCCCCCTGACCACTCTGTACTGCCAGGTTGTGTGACTGCACCAGGTTCTAATTCATCTCCTTCCCTCTAGGCTGGCAGTTCCTGAGGGCCAGGTGTTGGGTCAGTGCATGTGGAACCCCGTCCCCTCTAGTTGAAGAACTGTAGTTGGGACTTTGCAGCCAGCCTCACCCAACCCCCCTTCCACATCCTTCTTTTGAAAGTGTGTTTACATTAGAGTGGTTGTGTAAACAGGAAAAGAAGCCACTTATTCTCTGGGGGCACTTGACTCACTCCTAATGCTCTGAAAGCTGAGAATTAATGGTCATTAAGGAGCATTTGTGTTTTCAACAGCTTTTCTGTTGGCTTCCTTCAAATAATTCATCTCTCTTCACAGAAGGCGAGCCTGGGGAGCCTTGAGCCTGGTACCAAGGCCCCCAGGGCTGTTGCTGGCAGTGCCTGCTGCCTGCTTGGCAAGATGGTGGTGGTGCCATTGGCGGGATATTTACTGTGGTACTCTCTTAGGACCAGGCTTCCTGGGACCGGAAGGAATTGAGAGGCTGAGGCTTCTCTTCCTTCTCTGTGAAATAAAGAGAGTGACACCTGCTTAGGGATGTTGGAGACGATCTGCCTATTATGAAGATAGGAGTTATAAAGATGGGAGTTATAAAGAAATAATTTTTAGGCAACTAGAAAGGAGTAAAAGGAATAAAGGAGTAAAGGTTCTCAGTGGAAATTTTCCTGTTAATAAGAAGCAACCCCTGAACCATTTCTTTTCTAACCGAAAAGGCGGCTTAAAGAGCCAGTCCAGCAAATATGCAAATACCGGCAATTAGAAACTAGGTCCACCCAACATGGTGATTCCTGCCCTCTTCTCCTTGTCACCACCTGTGCCAAGTGTCATGACCGCCTCCAGATAACTCATACATGTTCAGGACATCATGGCAGCTCACATTTGCACATTAAAGGGCTAAGGTGGGAGGGCTAGATTTTTTGCGGGCTACTTGAATGTCCCACCTGGTCAAACCAATCCCCTAGGCCCTATGCAAATCAGACCCCACCTCCTCCAGCCTCCCAATATAACCAACCACTTTTCCACAGCACACCAGATTTCTCTTGGTTCAGGCCCCCCTGGCCCCCTCTGCCGTATGGGGGAGCTGTTTTCTTCTTTCTACCAGGTACCATGCTCCACATATGCCTGGCATTTAGGAGATACTGTCTACAATTGTTACTCCTAAAGAGGTCATAAGGCCCTCGCAGAGACCAGTTAAACACTGCCCCATCACATCACACAGCTTCCTGCACACCCCACTCAAGTTAGTTCAAAGTAGCTGGAACAATAGCAGACAATTGGAAACTTCTGTTAGGCTAATCCCTCTAAAAGAAATGGATTTGGGGCCAGATGTGGTGGCTTACGCCTGTAATCCCAGCACTTTCTGAGCCTGAGGCGGGTGAATCACCTGAGGTCACGAGTTCGAAACCAGCCTGGCCAACATGGTGAAACCCTGTCTCTTCTAAATATACAAAAATTAGCTGGACATGGTGGTGGGTGCCTGTAATCCCAGCTACTTGGGAGGCTGAGGCAGGAGAATTGCTTGAACCCAGGAGATGGAGGTTGCAATGAGCCAAGAGCGTGCCACTGCACTCCAGCCTGGGCAACGAGAGGGAGACTCTGTCTCAAAAAAGAAAAAAAAGAGAAAGAAATGGACTTGGGCTGGGTGTGGTAGCTCACACCTGTAATCCCAGCACTTTGGGATGCCGAGGCAGCCAGATCACCTGAGGTCAGGAGTTCGAGACCAGCCTGGCCAACATGATGAAAACCCATCTCTACTAAAAATACAAAAAAAATTAGATGGGCGTGGTGGCAGGCGCCTGTAATTTCAGCTACTTGGGAGGCTGAGGCAGGAGAATTGCTTGAACCCAGGAGGTGGAGGTTTCAGTGAGCCAAGATCGCGCCATTGCACTCCAGCCTGGGCAACAAGAACAAGACTCCATCTAAAACACTTTTATTGTGAGGTGGGAGATCTACAGAGTATACTGAATTAGTCCAGACAAGATCATTCTCACACTGGAGAAAAAAACAGCAAAGGGTATGAACAAAAAAATGTAGGGGAGGAATCCAGACTGGCCAGTGAATGTGTGGTGAGGGTTTCAGCCTCACCGGGGATATGGGAAACATTTACTCACAGTGAGGCACCGTTCACACCAGCAGACTGGCAGGTACTAAAGGTAACTCCACACACTGCAGATATCCATGTGTGGCTGGGCTGTAGAGCAGCACTGGGCACATAGCCAAAGGTCCCAAGGGCCCACCCCAGCGGAGTCCCCTCCATCCCCTGCATAGGAGACTGCTCTGAACTTGGTGTGCATGGAGATGACCAGCATCTTTGAACTGTTAATCTGTGTGTATGTACCTACTGTTTGGGGGAAAAAAAAAAACCCAAAACCAAAAACCAATGAGTTGAATGAAATTTCCTACTGAATTAGCCCTCAGGTGGGACCTGGCCAGAGATCATGAGAATAAGAGCATTAATCCTTGCAGATGTTCATCCTGTCCAGTGGTTCCCAAACTTTTTGTGGGATCATTAATGAGTAGCTTTTCTTATTTCTGAAGAAGCCTCCTTGTCACTAGGAGGAGGGAGGGTCCCAGTGCCATCCCCAGCAGCCTTCTGATACTTTCCCCAAGGAGTCAATGGAGCTCCTGCCACCCTGCAGATTGGACAACAGCATGAGATCTGCTGGTTGGGAACTTTGGCAATTTAAAACTTTTTTTGTGTGTGGCATATAGATATACATAACAATATTTACCATTTTAACCATTTTTAAGTGTACAGTCTGTGGCATTAAATACATTCATGTTGTTGTGCAACCATCATCACCATGATCTCCAGAACTTTTCTCATCATTCACAATTGGACACCTCTACCCATTAAACAGTAACTTCCCATTATCCCCTCTTCTGGCCTCTGACAGCTATTCTACTTTCTGTCATTAAGAATTTGACTACTCTAGGCTGGGCGTGGTGACTCACACCTGTAATCCCAGCACTTTGGGAGGGTGAGGTGGGTGGGTCACCTGAGGTCGGGAGTTCAAGACCAGCGTGACCAACATGGAGAAACCCCGTCTCTACTAAAAATACAAAATTAGCCGGGTATGGTGGCGCATGCCTGTAATCCCAGCTACTCGGGAAGGCTGAGGCAGGAGAATTGCTTGAACCTGGGAGGGGGAGGTTGCAGTGAGCCGAGATAGTGCCATTGTACTCTGGCCTAGGCAACAAGAGCAAAACCCCATCTCAAAAAAAAAAAAAAAAAAAAAAATTTGACTACTCTAAATACCTCCTATGAGTAGACTCCTACAATATTTGTTTTGTGTTTTAGCATATTCGTAAAGGTTCATCCATGTAAGCATGCATCAGAATTTCTTCCCTTTTTAAAAGAGAGTTGACTAATATTCCATTGTGTATATATACACCACATTTTATCTATCAATTCTTCTGTTGATAAGACACTTGGGTTGTTTCCATCTTTTGGCTATTGTGAATAATGTTCCTGTAAACATGAGTGTGCAAATATCTGTTCAAGTCCCTGCTGCAATTGTTTTTAAGACTTTGGGAAAGACATTTGGCCCAGTCCCTTATTTTGTCTTGCAGCCCAGAGGTAAGGGCTGCCCAGTGCCCACAGCCAGGAACAGGACCCAGAAGCCAGGCCATAGCACTCCTGAGACTATATTCTCTTGCAGTGACCTCTCGCTGCTGGGCTGAGGAGCCCCCTTCAGAGGCTGTGCATGTTGGATATAATTCTGCCCTTTCTCCTATTTATAGCTATGCCCTTTGCCTTCTGTACGAGAGAGAAGCTTCCTTGGACAGAATTTGCTGAGTCAGCAGAGGATGGGCCCACCACCAGATTCTGTCAGAAGGTAGGACATTAACGGTGTCTCTGGCAGCAGCTGCCAAATATGTGCAAGTCACAGAGCATGACCACAGCTGCCGGGTTTGGCCTTTCACCATGGAAAATGCACCCATTTGGTGCTTGTTTTGCCAGATAAGATTAGATAAGACTATTTGCCGCTTTTTTTTTTTTTTAGCATACTCTTAAAATTAGAGAGTGTAAGGCTCCAGAAGGGCCATTAGCTTTTTCAGGCAAGGGAGCTGCAGCCCAGGGAGGGTAGTCAGAGGTGACTTTTGTAGAAAGTCCCACAGCTGGCAAGTGGCAGGGCTGGCATTCAGGGACCAGAGAAGCCAGTTCCTCATCCAGAGCTCTGCATGCTCCACTGCAGTTTGCTTGAGTCACAGAAGCTTGGATGCATGGCCTGTGTCTCATCAGCATAGAAATTGGTTTTGATTTTTCTTCATTAAAACCTCATAATACATGTTGTATGATCCCATTTATATAAACTGTCCAGAATAGGCAAATCCATAGAGACAGAAAGTAGATTAGTGGTGGCTAAGGGCTGGGGGTGAGGAAGGAAGGGAGTGACTGCTAATGGGTACAAAGTTTCCATTTAGGGTGATGAAAATGTTCTAAAATTAGATAGTGGTGAAGGTTGCACAACTCTGAATATCCTGAATACTACTGAATTGCCCACTTCAAAAGAGTGACTCCTTGTTCTGCTCTTTCCCACCTCTCGCTACTGTACTTGACCAATCTTAAAGTGAATCTTATGCTGTGTGAATTATGTCTTTTTTTTTTTTTTGAGATGGAGTCTTGCTCTGTCGCCCAGGCTGGAGTGCAGTGGCACGACCTCGGCTTACTGCAAGCTCCGCCTCCTGGGTTCATGCCATTCTCCTGCCTCAGCCTCCGGAGTAGCTGGGACTACAGGCGCCCGCCACCAGGCCCGGCTAATTTTTTTTGTATTTTTAGTAGAGACGGGGTTTCACCGTGTTAGCCAGGATGGTCTCGATCTCCCAACCTCATGATCCACCGCCTCGGCCTCCCAAAGTGCTGGGATTACAGGCATGAGCCACCGCGCCTGGCCTGAATTATATCTTAAACTGTTACCAGAAAACCCGTGAGGTGACGAATGGTCATTTATCCTTATTTTCACCTCTAACACAACAACTCTTTTCATTTCTTTGTATCTCTTTCAGGTTTTATACATATAGTTAGGGGCTTTTGGGGCAGAGCTATAATCATGGTGACTTTACCAATACTCAGTTGTGATTCCAAACATCGGTGTTCTCAGGCTGTAGGGGAAAAAAAAAAATCTCTCATTCACCAGGTTGTTGATTTCTTGCTATGGAAAAAAGAGGAAAGAGACTGGTTAGGGGACTTTTGCAGATGATAAGCCTGAGCCAGGGCTGGAGGAAGAGTGTGAAAGAGAGCTGGTGCCAGAGACACTCTGCCTCCACAGGGACCTGAGGCTGCCCTTAGCATGGCTCCTAGTGTTGCCTTCTGAGCATGCCTCTCCCCTGTCCTGTTGTTAAGGCCAGAGATCATGATGACTAATTAGAGTAGAGGACAAATGACCCGCTGGGCTGCTCATCCTGTGGTCACCAGGGATTGATGTTCTTACTTGAGACAAAAGGAATTTGATGCCAAAGAAATTTATTTTTGGCATAGATAAGACGTTTGATTATTATTTTTATTCTTTTTCAAAGTGGTAAAATATACGCATAAAATTTACCATTTTAACCATTTTTAAGTGTACAGTTCAGTAGTGTAAAGTATATTCATGCTGTGCGGATCTCCAGAATTTTTGCATCTTGCAAATCTGACTCTATCCCATTCAACAATAGCTCCCCGTTCCCCCAGCCCCTGGCAACCACCATTCTCTTAATATTGTACTTTCCATTTCTGTGAGTTTGACTACTCTAGATACCTTACACAAGTGGAATCATACAGTATTTGTCTTTTTGGGACTGGCTTATTTCATTTAGCATAGTATCGTCAAGGTTCATCCATGTGTAGCATAGAACCATGGCATCTAAGGCTGGATGATACTCCATTGTATGGATGTGCCACGTTTCGTTTATTCATTCACCCATTGATGGGCACTTGGTTTGCTCCCACCTCTTTGCTATTGTGAATAATGCTGCAATGAATATGCGTTTGCAAATCTCTTCTGCTTTCAATCCTTTTGGATATATACCCAGGATTAGGGTTGCCAGATCAAATGGTAATTCTTGTTTAATTTTTTGAGGAACTCCCGTATGGTTTTCCAGAGCAGCTGCACCATTTTACTATACTACCAACTGTGCACAGGACAATGTGATTCTTATTTAGCAAAGCATGGACATCAGGGTATTTAGTGTTCCAAACAACAAATGCAAGTGATTGCTCTGACCCAAGCCTACTGATTTAGTAGGATCATTAAATTCTTCTTCGATAAAAAACTACAACAATTGGTTTAAAAGTGGGACTCTGCCATATTTATCATTTTTCCAGCTGGCAAAGAACCATGACATGGTGGTGGTGTCTCCCATCCTGGAACGAGACAGCGAGCATGGGGACGTTTTGTGGAATACAGCTGTGGTGATCTCCAATTCTGGAGCAGTCCTGGGAAAGACCAGGAAAAACCACATCCCCAGAGTGGGTGATTTCAACGAGGTGAGCCACCCATAAGATAGATAACCAGCCCTGTTCACTTGCCCCTCTGTGTGTTGTAGATCTCTGTGGGACTTTCTGTGGGGAAGTTCTGTGCGGGATCATACTCCATGTCATGCACACTCCACTGGAGCACAGTGTGGCTGCAGTGCTCAGAGGGTTACCTGACATTGCCCTATATCACACAGGCAGACAAGATTCAGGCGGGACTCTCAGAGGAGTCCCAAACACCTTTAGCACAATGGGGCATATATTTTTTTTAATACAAACTGATTTGGCCTCCTGAATTCTTTGAAGTAAGTGGTATATAAATTAAAGCCAAAAATAGTTCTTGCACAAACATGAAATGATTCCTGTGGCCCCTTTCAGGCTCAGAGCCTAGCACGCCGCAGCCCTGTCCTTGTTTGGAGCGTGGCATTCCTTGTCTGTGGATCATGGAGGGGTCTGAGATGGCCCATGTTTGTGTGTCAGGTGGCAGTGGGCAAACATGCATGTCTGTGTAGTGTGCATTATGTGAAGTTTCATGTGCCCATGATCAGGGCACAAGTTGGGGGGGCCATTTTGGTTGGTTAATGCCAACTCCTGGGTGGGTAAGATGGGAGCGGGTGGACGTTTGAAGGAGGGAAATGAGCTCTGCCTAATGCCTAAGATATTAAATCTGAACTTGATTTGCGGTTAATGCAGTTGTTCAGGATGCGATGTCCCCAGTTCTCACTCCATGACTGTGGGGGTCCTGGCTGTTCTCAGGCTGGTCAGGCAGATAAGAAATGGCCTGCAGAGCTAGAGGTTTCCCAGGGAGAAAGAAGAACCCAGCGTTTCTCAGTAACAGCTGCAGGTGGGGGTGGGAAGACGCACCCCTCACCTGTTTACCCTGGGATTAATCTTTAGCTCCCTGCAGATAGCACAGGGCTTGTCTCAGCACAGCAGGATCTGCTCCGGTGTTCACCACGTGCACACATCCTGGTTGCTGCCTGACCCTGGCCAATTTTGATGGCCAGGATCAGGAGGAGGTGGAAGGCTCCTGGAGCAGATCTGTTTGGGACCCTGATTTGCTCTCTAGCTTCCCTCAGTGCTGTCCAGGACAGTGTCCCTGCCCTGGCACCCTTAGGAGCAGACAGAGAGGCAGGGATGGGAGGATGGGATCTGGTCCTCATGCCCCACAGGGACCTCCTTAACCCTAGGCAGGATGGAGAAGGTGCGCTTTCAGGGTGTGGGTTCCACTAGAAGCTTTGGCCTTAATCATCTGGGCAAGCTGTGCCCCCCAGGAAACAGCTTTCTCCTCTGACCAGGGAGAGAGTTGCTTGGATGTGCTCCAGGTCCCTGGGGCTCCACTGTTCTATATAATGATATCTGATTGCTGAGGGCATTGACCAACTCATGTTAACGCCGACCAAACCTGAGCCTTGAGTTGGACCATAATTGAAACCTCACCAGAGTTTGAAATAGTGTGGAACGTCATTGTGGGGATTTTTGTGACATGTCAGAAAGGAGACTAGGCAAATGCTTAAGCCACTGTGATTTCCCCCGGGGGATGGCTTATTTGGTGTCAGGGTTTTTTTTGTGTGTGTTTTGTTTTTATCATATTGAAATTCTGGAACTTAGAGTCACACTCAGGAGTGTAACCACCTCTGGACTATTGGTGATATTTCAGTTTTTCTGCTGAGTCTAAGGAAAGGGAAATCTTAAAGGTCAGAGGTAGCCGGGTGCGGTGGCTCACACTTGTAATCCCAGCACTTTGGGAGGCCGAGGCGGGTGGGTCATGAGGTCAGGAGATCGAGACCACGGTGAAACCCCGTCTCTACTAAAAATACAAAAAAAAAATTAGCTGGGCGTGGTGGCAGGTGCCTGTAGTCCTAGCTACTCAGAGAGGCTGAGGCAGGAGAATGGTGTGAACCCGGGAGGCGGAGCTTGCAGTGAGCCGAGATTGCGCCACTGCACTCCAGCCTGGGCGACAGAGCGAGACTCCGTCACAAAAAAAAAAAAAAAAAAAAAAGGTCAGAGGCATCAGTATATGGCCCTTTGCTTTTCAGTCAACTTACTACATGGAGGGAAACCTGGGCCACCCCGTGTTCCAGACGCAGTTCGGAAGGATCGCGGTGAACATTTGCTACGGGCGGCACCACCCCCTCAACTGGCTTATGTACAGCATCAACGGGGCTGAGATAATCTTCAACCCCTCGGCCACGATTGGAGCATTCAGGTCACTCAGTTGGTGGGGTCTGGGGGGCTTCCTGGGGCCCAGCCAGCTGAAGCCCAAGGCTGGGCTGTGGAGCTCCAAGGTGGCAGCAGGCAGGCACAGCCACCAGGATGTTAACAGAGCTGAGCCCCCAGGATTGTATGTTGTACATGTGACCAGCTTTTCAGTGAAAAGAATCCTCAAGATGGCAATGAGCAATCCCCAACCCGCAGCAAGAGCTGCTCTACAGTAAAATACCAACCTCTGCTGTGATTCTGAACCCTGAGATGAAAACAATTCCCCCCTTTCTCTGTAGTCACCAGGGGGCTTCAAAAAGCCCCACATTGGGTTGGGCTCGGTGGCTCACACCTGTAATCCCAGCACTTTGGGAGGCTGAGGCAGGTGGATCACTTGAGGTCAGAAGTTTGAGACCAGCCTAGCCAACGTGGTGAAACCCTGTCTTTACTAAAAATACAAAAATTAGCCAGGCGTGGTGGCGGGCACCTGTAGTCCCAGCTACTCGGGAGGCTGAGGCAGGAGAATCGCTTGAACTTGGGAGGCGGAGGTCACAGTAAGCCAAGATGGCACCACTGCACTCCAGCCTGGTGATAGAGCGAGACTCCATCTCAAAAACAAACAAACAAAAAAAACAAAAAAGAACCCCCACATCTAAGTCCTTGGAGCATAGTAGGTGCCTAGCCAGCATTGGCTCCTGGATGGGGGACTGTGGATTCCTAGTCCTCACATCTGCAGCATCCTGCACAGGTAGGGCAGACATCTGGACAAGAGAAGCCGCAAATGAGGGAGTTGGAGATCAGTCGAGGAAACTTGTCTTTAACCAGAGAAGGGTTTTATTTTTATAGCACATAACAAGTGTTTTGGTGTTAGCCTCACCCCTAAACAGATAGAACTGCCCTTGTCAAGGCAGGGCTGGGGGATGAGGGAAGGGTGGCCCTGGAAGCCCGAGAGCTGGGCAGTACCCCACCCCTGGGGCCCCTCATTTAGGAGGGGCATCCAGCGAGCTAATCTAACTGCATGACTGTGCTGCTGCTGCCTCTCTCTTCCACAAAAGCTGAGCATTTGGGTGGTTTCCAGTTTTGCATCACTACAAGTAACAGAACTCTAGGAATTTATGTGCAAATACTTTTCTCCCCAACTCACTTCCTTCCAAGCAGGATTCCTGCAGCAGGAGGTTCTGGCTTTCACTTTCTGTGGTCTTGGCTGCCAGTGTCCCCAGCAGGACAGGGGTGTGCCCTGTCCTGCCATGGGTGGGGAGCAGGGGGAGTTCTGGTGGGTGCGCAGCTTTGAGTCTCTGTTGGCCTGCACTTGTCTTTCTTGTCCTCATTCTTGACTAAATTTCAGTTGAATTTCTTCTTTTTTTTTTCTTTGAGACGGAGTCTCGCTCTGTCACCCAGGTTGGAGTGCAGTGGCGCGATCTCGGCTCACTGCAAGCTCTGCCTCCCGGGTTCACGCCATTCTCCTGCCTCAGCCTCCCGAGTAGCTGGGACTACAGGTGCCCGCCACCACACCTGGCTAATTTTTTGTATTTTTAGTAGAGATAGGGTTTCACTGTGTTAGCCAGGCTGGTCTCGATCTCCTGACCTCGTGATGCACCCACCTTGGCCTCTCAAAGTGCTGGGATTACAGGCATGAGCCACTGCCTCCGGTCAAATTTCAGCTGAATTTCTTCTAAACGTCAGGGTGTGACATTTACCTTTTCTTTTCATACAGTACCCCTTTCTCAAGAGTAATATCCCCTCTGCATTCAACATTTATTTACACAGCAGGTTCCTTCTGGAGCCAGAATGCAACCCCTCATCTGTTACCTCAGGTCTACCACCCTGCCCATGTACCTGGAGGTCTGGTCCATGTCCAGGAGGGGAGGGGTACTGTTGGGTAGAAGGGGAAAATCAGGCCTCCATCTCCCCTCAGAGAACATACTGGAGTCTCATGGTGGCCAGATCACCAGTGACAGCATTCATTGGCGGTTGTCAGTAGGGTTATTACTGGTCATCCAGCTACCAGGCCTGGGCAGAACTTTGGGGCTACCCCCTAGAGCAGCCCCCTCTGCTGGCTCTGGGTAAGACACTTGGCAAGCTCCATCTCCCCGCTGGGGTCCCTAGAGGAACCCGAAGCACTAGGGCACCTGGCTTCTGGGCCAGGGCAGGCAAAGTTGTGGCCGTGGACTCAGATGGCTCCTCGCCTTGTGTGTGCAGAGGCCCTCCCTGACACTGCTATCTCAGGCTTTTATTAGCTCCAGTTAGGCAAACAGAAGCACCCCAGTGTAATATGCATATAATTGCTATGTCCTCAGCAGCCTATTAGGCTTATTAAAAATGATTGATTTTTCTTTCCTCAGCCAAGAATCATCCAACGCTTGCCTTTCCAGGGTATGGTGAGGCTGGCAGTAAAAACTAACAGGTCTTTTGGAAAGCAGTATGTTTCATGAGCTCCTAAAATGCTCATGCTCTTTGGCCTGACAATGATACTCCTAGAACTGTAGCCTGAAGAAACAATCTAAAAGAGGAGGGAAGGCCAGGCACAGTGGCTCACATTTGTAATCCCAGCCCTTTGGGAGGCCAAGGCTGGCGGATCACTTGAGGTCAGGAGTTTGAGACCATCCTGGCCAACATGGTGAAACCTCATCGATACTAAAAATACAAAAATTAAACGGGCATGGTGGCGGGCGCCTGTAGTCCCAGCTACTTGGGAGGCTGAGGCAGGAGAATCGCTTGAACCTAGCAGGCAGAGGTTGCAGTGAGCTGATATTGCACCACTGCTCTCCAGCCTGGACGACAAAGCAAGACGGAAAAAAAAAAACAGGGAAAGGCAATGCATGTGAAGTGCTCACAACAGCTTACTTACAATAAGGGCAAAGCTGACAGTGGGGGAAGTGTCTGAGCTAAGTACAGTGCAGCCCACCTCTTCCACAGGTTATTGTACAGCCACTAAAAAGAGTCCTGATGAAGGTAATGCAAAGTGACGAAAGCCTGTGAGCAAGAAAAAGATGTGTTCAGGCTGTGGTCAGAACTCTTGGAAAAAAAAGAAAAAAGGAAAAAAAAGTTTGCCTGTCGACAAGAGTAGTCATAGAATGTAGATAAAAGGCAACAGGTGGTTTACTAGGATGGTAGGATCCTGGGTGGTTTTCTTAAAATGATGAATGATGGAATTGATAGTGTTTTTCAGCACAATGCTGGGCAAATCCCCACCAGCATTGGATCACAGCATCAAGAACCATCTATCCCCTTTTCTGACACCTTCTGCCGCCTGTATCAGAGACAGATATACACATGTGCATGCACACACGTGGGTCAGCAGGGTGTCCTCATTCCTTTTTGAGTCCCACAGTTCTAAGTACACAGTAGTGTCTGAGTGCTTTTGATTAGGTTATCCTCATAATCCAAGGATGTGTCCCTTACAGCTTGGGTGACCAAAGATTTCTACCATCTGTGTACATTCATTGGCAAGTCACCATCCTATCCTCTTGCTGCATCTTGCCTTTCCACTGCGATTATTTTTAGGGGTGTGTGTGCACACTGCGCTGGGAATATGGCATACGTCCCCACTCCCCATCAGACTTCATGATTCCTGCACACACTGGGCCCTCACCAACCCCAGCTTCCTTTCCCCTTGTGGTTTTGAGAGCATAAATTTTATTGCCAGCTGTGGGTTTGGGTCCTACGCAGAATACCTCCCTGGAGAATTGCAACTAAGATGTTTATGGCAATCGCCCTGCAAGTGTCTATTTAATTCCTGAAAATGTCATTTACTGGTGTGTTTCTGTAAAAATCATTTCTGAAAAGTTTTGTCAGCTTGGCTTAGCAGCTGGGGGAAAAAAGCAGCAAAATGAGTCCCCTCAATCAAGCCTATGGTTTTTTATTTTTTCAGACTTGTGAATCCTCCTGAGAATTAGGCTTGTGACAAGCACCCACCCCCTCCACCTACTCCCTGGTTTAAACCAGGTGCATGCTGACACGAAGAAAGATTCCGGGGCATTTTGCTCCCAGTCACACAGTGTTTCTAAGTGGGCATTACTCCTGTCAATCCACAGTCTTAAAGATGTTCCTCAGACAAAAGATAATTAGTGACAAGAAAGCCCACTAGATTCCATATCACATCTTAGTTGGCGGGCCAGAGAAGGACAGGGTCTCTGGTTGGGGCCGTGTCTCCCATCGCATTCCCCCTTTGCACGTGCTGGAGTGAGGAAGGCCCACAGCTCAGCCAAGCCCGTGGGGTGCCTCCCTCCTGGGCCACTCCCACACTGGCCAGTAAGAGAACCAGGGAGCCTTTACTTAAGAGACTCAAGGTTCGGAAGAGGGAAATGGGAAGTCACTGGGAAATGGTCCAGCTTGGAGGAGGTGATCCTGCTGCAGAATCTGACCCCTTATCCTATTACCTAAGTTCCTTTCTTGTTTACTGGCCCTGAAATCGCCCGCTTTGGAGATTGCCTTGCAAGGCAGCATAGCAGAGTAGGAGAGTTAGGGTAGGGTAGGTAGGGCCCGCGCTCAGCCCTCACAGGCCCTGCACAAGCCCGCCAGGCCCCCAGATCCCTTCTGGCATTCACCAGGAGAGGTTCTGCCCAGCCCAGCAGGTGGGTTCCAGGAGAAGGGATGGAGGTGGGAAGTGGTGGTTATGGAACTCCTACAACTTGGATCTTCACCTGCATGGTCATTCAGTCTTCATAGTCTTCCTTTGAGGACATTTCAGAAAAGGAAACTGAGGTTCAGGATGAGGATTTGATCCAGGGCTGCCAATTCTTCTGACAGAGCACAGCCACGCGGCTAATGCCTGCAGCAGGCCCTTCCCAGAGGCTGTTCAGGCCAGGGCAAGGTGCTGAGGACAGGCTGGCCTGCTTGCAGGTTTGGGGTATGACCGGTGAGTCTCCTGGCTGTCCCTACCACTGGCCCAGGAAAGCCTGCAGCCAGGCCAGGCTCAGGGCTGAGCATCCACTGAGTCTGGCTGGAAAGTTGGCAACCTGGTTCCTCTTGGTCCTCTCTTACAGCGAGTCCCTGTGGCCCATCGAGGCCAGAAACGCAGCCATTGCCAATCACTGCTTCACCTGCGCCATCAATCGTGTGGGCACCGTAAGTCCCGAGGTCTGCCTGGGGAGAGGAGCCACCACCCGTTGACCCTGGTGGGGATATCCCCTTCCCTCTGCACACGTGCCACAAATCCTAGGGTCCAGAAAGGGGTAAAACTGGCTTGGTCTGTTACTTTTCAAGATATCTCTGTCCTCCTGTTTTTTCTGTTTTTGTATTTGGCTGAAGCCATTTTGAAAAGATCTTTGACATGGCAGTTCTCACCCTATCACATCCAAGTATCCAGTTTATTTTCCCCATTGACCCCATACACTTAACAGTACTTCCTCATCCTTATTAATCAGATAGCAAACTCTAATCAGAGGATCTTTTCAATCTGAGATAACCAAGGTTTCCACACTAAGTCTATCTGACTTCTAGCAGCATAAAGAAACCTGATGTTTTGGCTGGGTTTGGTGGCTCATGCCTGTAATCCCAACACTTTGGGAAGCCGAGGCTGGCAGATCACCTGAGGTCAGAAGTTTGAGACCAGCCTGGCCAGTGTAGCAAAACGCTATCTCTACTAAAAATATAAAAATTAGCAGGGCAGGCTGGCACGTGCCTGTAATTCCAGCTACTCAGGAGGCTGGGGCACGAGAATAGTTTGAACAAGGAGGCAGAGGTTGCAGTGAGCCAAGATTGCACCACTGCACTCCAGCCTGGGTGACAGAGTGAGACTCTGTCAAAAAAAATAAATAAAGGCCAGGGTGGCTCACGCCTGTAATCCCAGCACTTTGGGAGACCGGGGCGGGTGGATCACGTGAGGTCAGGAGTTCGAGACCAGCCTGGCCAACATGGAGAAACCCCGTCTCTACTGAAAATACAAAAAATTAGCCGGGCATGGTGGTAGGCACCTGTAATCCCAGCTACTAGGGAGGCTGAGGCAGGAGAATTGCTTGAACCTGGGAGGTGGAGGTTTCAGTGAGCCAAGGTCGCGTCATTGCACTCCAGCCTGGGCAACAAAAATGAAACTCCATTTCCAAAATAAATAATAAATAAAAAGAAAAGAAACCTAATGTTTTAGTTAGCCTGTGTAACCCCATCACAGGTTGATGTACAGTTTCCATTAGGCTCTGGGGGAAATACTGAAAGCAGTGTGTATACCCACCCACTGCCTTCACAGACCCTGGCCGGGCATTTTAATTACTTCAGGCAGGCCAGCCTCAGGTGCCCACAGCCCTGAGAACCAGTCTGTGCCCAGTGTCTTTCTCTTCTCCCAGATTATGAACTCCCCAAAGGCACCATCCAGGTTTTTACCCCACTTGTCAAATTCCCCTCTGGCCCAGGGCTGGCTGCTCAGCAGGGGTGTTTAATAAGCACTTAATTGCCCGGTGAACACAGACCATTCCAGCTCACTTTAACTGTTTCCTGGCTGACTCGCCTCTCGGCCTGATTGCCCTGCTCATTTGGCTGAGTGAGCTGGAATGAGTGTAGTGGTAGTGCCACCTATAGGTTCCTCTTACCTTGGTCTTATTTCACAGGAGCACTTCCCGAACGAGTTTACCTCTGGAGATGGAAAGAAAGGTATGTCCCATGAACCATGGTGGCTGCAGTTGAGGAGTGGGCCTTCCTCTCTTCTTCTCTGTCTGCTTCCTCTGGTCAGGATCTGCCACACAGATCATGTCTGCATGCCTGGCACCTAGGAGGAGGCACCAACTCCTCTCTGCTTGATTGCTTGCAGTGTGGGAATCGGGCTGTGGCTGGGGTGTGGATAGGCAGTCCTGAGCTTGAGGAGTGGGTTGGACTCCATCCATTCCCCGGGACTGGTGTGAAGATGAACCAAGAGGATGCAGGGGATCCTCTGTGAGCTCTCTGAAAGGGAGAGGTGCTCTCATCCAGCCCGCAGATCTCCCTCTCCACTTTCCTTTGTCCTTGTCCCCCCTCCCCTTGCCCAAACCAGCTGTACAGATGCCACAGGGCATTGGCATGGATGGCCCTGGGTTTCTAGAGTCCATGGCTTTTTTTGATCCAAGGGCACATACCACTTCACCTCTGCTAAGAACCCTAAAGACTCCTTTCCCATGTCTCTGGCCAAGAATAAGGGAGGTAGGGACTGCCCCCCTCACCAAGGAGGTATCTGAACTAGCTCAGAGTATCCTCTAGAAAGCCGGGAGGGGGCCAGGCATGGTGTCTCATGCCTGTAATCCCAGTACTTTGGGAGGCTGAGGCGGGCGGATCACCTGAGGTTGGGAGTTTGAGGCCAGCCTGACCAACATGGAGAAACCCAGTCTCTACTAAAAAAAAAAAAAAAAATACAAAAAATTAGCCGGGTATGGCGGCCCATACCTATAATCCCAGCTACTCAGGAGGCTGAGGCAGGAGAATCGCTTGAACCCAGGAGGTGGAAGTTGTGGTGAGCCGACATCGCGCCATTGCACTCCAGCCTGGGCAACAGGAGGGAAACTCCATCTAAAAAAAAAAAAAAAAGCCGGAAGGGGTTGAGTGAGTCCGTTTTCTAGGAAAACACTTCCTGAAAGGGTCCCAGATGCTGCCACTTCAGGCCCCCAACTTCTAGAGTCCCTGATCCTAGTTAACTTACTGCAAATAGAGATGCAGAAAGGGCAAGGGAATGAGCGTCCACTGGGTGCCTGCTGCATCTGGGCCATGCTAGGCCCTGCCCAGCCCCACCTGCTCCTTACACATGTGTGGGGTGGCTGCTAGTCCTCCCTGACTGGTGAAGGGACCAAGGCCTGGAGGGAGGGTAAGGGTGATGCAGCTGGCAAGGCAGATGAAGGCAGAGCCTCCAGCTCACTGTGAGGGCCCCCATAGGAAGCCCCCAGAGTGTGACTTTCTGGTTTCCTTAGCCTATGGGTGGAAGTGACACCTCTCAGAAGGGTGACATTTAGACATTTCCCCAGGGGCACAGGGAGCAGCATAAGGGGGCCATTTGCAGCAATTTGCTGGGCCTTCAGGCCTGAGATGAGAGACAGGCCTTTTGGGCCTCAGCATTTTGCAGACACTGGGGAGGATGGCATGGACTCTGTGTCCTGGGCCTGCCTCAAGGTGCCTGACCCTCTGTGGAGCCCACAGTGCATTTACACAAGCTCACAGATGTGTTTCTTTGTTCCTTTAAAGCTCACCAGGACTTTGGCTACTTTTATGGCTCAAGCTATGTGGCAGCCCCTGACAGCAGCCGGACTCCTGGGCTGTCCCGTAGCCGGGATGGACTGCTAGTTGCTAAGCTCGACCTAAACCTCTGCCAGCAGGTGAATGATGTCTGGAACTTCAAGGTAGGTCCCCAGCACCCCTGTTGTTGCCTGCTCCTCTGCTTTGGCCCTCATCCTGCTCTTAGGAACTGCTGTTGTGGGGTTGCCCATGGCAGCATGAGGTACCAGCTCCCACCCAAGGGCTCTGTGTGAGCTGAGGGCTGAATCTCTGCCTCCTTGCTGGCTCCCGGGAGGAACAGTTGGGTCAAACAATGTACAGGCAGCAGGCTGCAATAAATTCTCCTTTCATCTGATTTAGATTCTGGGTGCCTTCAGACAAATTAATCTCAATTTCATTTGTCCAGAGAATAGAATGGATTGGCTCCTCTAATCCTTTTTCCTTTCCAGGCATTTGCACTTATCACAAGATAAATGTGCATGTCTGGTTCTGCTTGTGGCCAGTCCCTGCAGTCTAGGCCTTGACGATAGCAGGAAATGGGTCATGCAGAGAAATGGAGTCTAGGCCTGGCTCTGTCACAGCCTTCCTTCCTTGGTCACCTTAATTAAGCTCCTTCTGCTCCCAAGCCTTAGTATTCCCAGTTGTAAAATAAGGGGCTTAACTCGAAGGTCCCATGCTGGCTTTGGCACCTAATGCCCTGTGATGTCTGCCCTCCTGGGATGGGACTCCACCCTAGAAGGGCTCACAGCTTCAGAGTTTGCTGTATTAGTGTCCGAAAGTATTTCCACCAACTCAGCACCCCTTTTTCTTTTTTTGGTGGAGTAGGGGGCATGGAGACAAGGTCTTGGCTTTGTCATCTAGGCTGGACCAATGACACAACCATAGATAATGGCAGCCTTGACCTCCTAGGCTCAAGCCATTCTCCCGCCTCAGTCTCCCGAGTAACTGGGACTATAGGCATGCACCACCACAACACCCAGCTAATTTTTAAATTTTTTATAGAGACCGAGTCTCACTATGTTGCCCAGGCTGGTCTTGAACTCCTGGCTTCAAACAATCCTCCCACCTCGGGCTCCCAAAATACCAGGATTATAGACATAAGCCACTGTGTCCTGCCTCAGCCACCTTTTATAAGCAAATTGTGTATGCAAATGTCCATTGTTATAACTGACTTTGCCCGGTGTGACTGAGAGACCACCAGGGCCTCTAATCCACCCAGACATGGGCTTTTGGCCTTGATCCTGTTTTCTGTGAATGGGTTCCTCAGTCTCGGATCCTTGTCAGACAAACAAGGTATTGGGCATGAGAGAGTCTCCTGATCTCTCTCTCCTCTTCCTGGGCAACTAGGATGAATGTAGGATTCCACCCAAATCAGAAGGGAGCCAAGAATGCTGGCCAACTCTTTTTAATAAGTATCCCAGGAGCAGTAAACCAAATGTTTTCTCATTAGACACTTCTTAGAAGCAGAAGCTTTCCCAACTTTGGTAATGGGCATGAGCTGCTGTCAAGGCTTTTGGGAGTAATCCACCTTGGGAAAGGAGGGAGGGAGGGAGGGCGTGCTGGGTGTGAGCACCGTAGGTGGGCTTTCCAACTCCACCAGCCTATGTATCCACGATGAGATGCCACATGGAGTTGACAGAATTCCAGGCCCAGCCAGGAGCCCCTGGTTCAAATCCCAGCCTTTTCTACAACTGGCTGGTGACCTGGAGCAGGTCACTCTTCTCTGGGCTGTAGGCTGCTCTTTTGGGGAGCAACAGGACCACGGGACTCCCCTTCTCCGTCTTGCCTCAGCAGACCACACTTTCTGGATAGACAGGTCGAAGAGGTCACAGCAGCCAAGGCTGGGCTGTATGAGTCATTGTGGCATCTGTGAACTTTGCCACAGTACTAGAATCAGTGCCAAGAGGTCACTGTCAATGAGCCTTCCTGATGTGTTCCTGTCCCATGACTGCCCTCCAGTGGCAAGAGGTGGTGGCGTGTAAGTGATGGGGATTTATAAAACCAGAACCTCTAAAGTACATCTGTGTTTTGCTTTCAGATGACGGGCAGGTATGAGATGTACGCACGGGAGCTCGCCGAAGCTGTCAAGTCCAACTACAGCCCCACCATCGTGAAAGAGTAGCTGGCTTCAGTGCCTGCCTTGGGGTGAGGAAGACACCTCTGCCCCAGTGGATTAGCAAGTGTGGTAGGCTTAACGTGTCCAAGTTCTCCCCAATAACATTGTCCAGGTTGGCTTTAAAATCCCCAGGCAGGGGGAGAGTGGTATGGGGAGTGACTTCTTAATGGGTAAGGGGCTGCTTACTTCTGTGGTATTGGAAATGTTTGGGGACTAGGTAGAGGTGAATGTACTAAATGCCACTGAATTTGTATACTTCAGAATGTTTCAGTTATGTGAATTTTACCTCAACTAAAAAAAAAAAAAATGCCCAGGTACTGCTTGTGCAGGTGGATTTGAGGTTAGGCAGATGCTGCTGTCCATCCTGTACACCAGTGGGAAGAGGGTGAGGGCTGATCCAGAGACCCTGAGCCTACAGCAAGGCTGTGGCGGGTGGGATGGTCTTTGGATGTGTCGGCTTAGCTAGGCCACGGTCACCAGTAATTCAATCAGACACTAATCTAGGTATTTTTGTGAAGGTATTTTGTAGATGTGACAGAAGTCCATTCCCAGTTGACTAAGTAAGTGAGATTATCTCAGATAATCTGGGTCAGCCTGACCTGATCAGTCAAAAGGCCTAAAGAACAGAGTAAGGGCTTCCCTGAGGAAGAAATTCTGCCTGTGGACAGCAGCCCAGTGCTTGGTGAGAGTTCCTGACAGCCTGCCCTTCCTGATAGCCTGCCTTACAGAGTTTAGACATGACTAGCCAGCTCCTACAATTACTGAAGTCAATTCCTTGCAATAAATCTCAATATATACCCTACTGGTTCTGCTTCTCTAGTTGAATCTGACACAGATTTTGGTGCCAAAAGTGGTTCTAGAAAAATAGAATCTTAAAGGTGAGTTTTCTGCATTGGTTCTGGATTTTTTAGAATTCTTCCCTAGTTTTATTGAACTTAAAGGCATCAATGACTCTATTTCCATAGAGTCAGGGTAAAGAGGGTAGTTGGTAGTCCACGGCATGGTGCAGCAATAGTAATTTATGTGCGAGGCCAGCCATTAGTCTGTGCCCAGAGTTCCAGCCTGCCCTTTCTGATGGCTTGTCCTGTGGATATCAGACTTGCCTGACCAGATTCCATCATCATGGAAGGTAATTTGTTGCACTAAATCCTTTTACATCTCTATCCATCACCTACTAATTCTGCTAGTACTGCTAATGTGGTTGAGCTCCATTTTACACATCAGATTACTCACCTCTCTACACCTTGGTTTTTACATCTGTAAAATGGGACTGGGCCAGGTGTGGTGGGGTGGCTTATGCCTGTGATCCCAGCACTTTGGGAAGCCAAAGCAGGTGGATCACTTGAGGTCAGGAGTTCAACACCAGCCTGGCCAACATGGTGAAACCCCGTCTCTACTAAAAATACAAAAATTAGCTGGGCATGGTGGCTCATGCCTATAATCCCAGCTACTCAGCAAGCTGAGGTATGAGAATTGCTTGA
Source organism: Hylobates moloch (assembly GCF_009828535.3). Classification (NCBI taxonomy): domain Eukaryota; kingdom Metazoa; phylum Chordata; class Mammalia; order Primates; family Hylobatidae; genus Hylobates; species Hylobates moloch. Next base: position 5,680,067 of record NW_026652294.1, read on the forward strand.
ATCTGGGAGGCAAAGGCTGCAGTGAGCCGAGATCATGCCACTGTGCCTGGGCAACAGAGTGAGAGCCTATCTCCAAAAAAAAAAAAAAAAAAAGGGTTGCGGGGGACCATATTCCTGCTTTATGTCAAGACAGTGGTAAGAGACAGACTAGATGGGCCAGGAAGCCCCTTGGCAGTTATCAGTGCAGCGCCTAGTTAGCCCTGTCCCTGCACAACATGGCAAGAGCCCAATCTGCCAAGTCTCAAACAGCAGTTAACCAGAGTATCGGGCTGGAGGTGGGGTCGAGATTCTGTAATTCCCCGCTTATTGTTCCCAATCAGAGAAGGCAGCCAGAGAAGGCAGCTTCATCCCTTCACTGGCCCAGCAGCTGAATTATATGGAAACCTCCATGTCAGGGCTAGGGTACTCCTGGACAGCCACCAGGGATGAGAAACCCTGATGGAGCTGCCTGGCCACAGCTCTGCGGTAACTTCCTTGAACTCTCTGTGCTGCAGGTTTTCACTTTACCTAATGGCCCTCCTTGTACCTTAAAAAAAAAAAAAAATTCCAGTCCTACAGACACGGTGAGCTTTTTTGCCTGGTCCTTTAGCTTTCAAAATTTAGTGTCAGCCAAGGCGGACAGATCACAAGGTCAAGAGATGGAAACCATCCTGGCCAACATGGTGAAACCCCATCTCTACTAAAAATACAAAAATTAGCTGGGCATGGTGGCACACGCCTGTAGTCCCAGGTACTTGGGAGGCTGAGGGAGAAGAATCGCTTGAACCCGGGAGGCGGAGGTTGCAGTGAGCCAAGATCATATCACTGCACTCCAGCTTGGCAACAGAGTGAGACTCCGTCTCAAAAAAAAAAAAACAACAAAGGCCGGGCGCGGTGGCTCACGCTTGTAATCCCAGCACTTTGGGAGGCCGAGGCGGGCGGATCACGAGGTCAGGAGATCGAGACCATGGTGAAACCCCATCTCTACTAAAAATACAAAAAAAAAAAAAAATTAGCCGGGCGTGGTGGCGGGCACCTGTAGTCCCAGCTACTTGGAGAGGCTGAGGCGGGAGAATGGCGTGAACCCGGGAGGCGGAGCTTGCAGTGAGCTGAGATTGCACCACTGCACTCCAGCCTGGGCAACAGAGCAAGACTCTGTCTCAAAAAAAAAAAAAAAAAAAAAAAAAAACACCTTAGTGTCTTTGGTTTCTAAAGGGTGTAATCAACCTAATACAGAAGCCAGCTTAGGTGACAAATTGGTGCATTTGTGAAACAGGCATGAATAAATAGACCACAACTCTTTGATTATCTGCAATTCTCATTGCCTGGAAACAGAACAGTCAGGCCCATCTTAGAGCATGCAGGCCCTGCACAGCCAAGGTCATTTCAAGGTTTAAGTCATCCCTGGAACATGCAGATGCTCAGTAAACATTTGAATGAATCTATGGCGGAGGTTTTTGCTTCCTTGTGATCATTGCTGATGCTACAGGGCAGTCTCTCAGACAAGAAATTGCAGTGGTTCAGTGTACATGGCCTGCAGGCCCATGGGCCCCTGTGCAATCCTGGATGAAGCCTTCTGACCCCTCAGTTTTCTCACCAGTAAGATAACAGGTGGCTGGGCTCAAGAATTTCTCCCTAGAAATTCTCAGTTCTAGCAGGCCACCTTCCTGCCAGGCTATAGCTTTACTGCCGGAATCTGGGGTGGAGTAGCTGAACTTCAGTATGCCCAAGAGAAAAAAAGGAGGCTGTGCACAGTGGCTCACATCTGTAATCCCAGCACTTTGGGAGACTGAGGCAGGGGGATCACTTGAGCTCAGGAGTTGAAGACCAGCCTGGACAACATAGACCTTGTCTCTATAAAATTTAAAAAAAAATTAATAGAAAAAAAGGGCTAAGGCATTATTAAATATAAACCAGACCACATATTAGACCACAAAAAAGTCTCAGTAAACTTAAAGATTAAAATCATAAAAGTGTATTTTCCCATCACAATGGAACAAAACTAGAAATCAGTAGTTGAAAGTTTTAAAAATTAAACAACGGCCGGGCGTGGTGGCTCACACCTGTAATCCCAGCACTTTGGGAGGCCGAGGCGGGTGGATCCCAAGGTCAGGAGATCGAGACCATCCTGGCTCACACGGTGAAACCCTGTCTCTACTAAAAATACAAAAAATTAGCCAGGCGTGGTGGCGGGTGCCCGTAGTCCCAGCTACTCGGGAGGCTGAGGCAGGAGAATGTGAACCTGGGAGATGGAGCTTTCAGTGAGCCAAGATTGCCCCACTGCACTCCAGCCTGGGCGACAGAGCAAGACTCCGTCTCAAAAAAAAAAAAAAAAATTAACACACTTTTTGTTTTCTGAGACAGAGTCTTGCTCTGGCACAACTGTGGCTCACTGCAATCTCCGCCTCCCAGGTTCAAGTGATTCTCGTACCTCAGCCTCCCAAATAGCTGGGACTACAGGCACACGCCACCATGCCTGGCTAATTTTTGTATTTTTAGTAGAGACAGGGTTTTGCCGTGTTGGCCAGGCTGGTTTTGAACTCCTGGTCTCAAGTGATCCACCCGCCTCAACCTCCCAAGGTGCTGAGATTACAGGCGTCAGCCACCCTTCCTGACCAACAACACACTTTTAAACAACCAATGGATCAAAAAAGAAATCATAAAGGAAGTTAGGTATCTTGAGACACATGAAACAAAAACACACCAAAACCTATGGAATGCAGCAAAAGCAGTACTGAAAGAAATTTATAGCTATAAATGCTTACATTTAAAAAGAAGAGTCTGGGCATGGTGGCTCCCACCCATAATTCCAGCACTTTAGGAGGCTGAGGTGGGAGAATTGCCTGGCCGCTCTACAAAAAGTTTAAAAATTAGCCAGAGATGGTGGTGCACACCTGTAGTCCCAGCTATTCCAGAGGCTGAGGTGAGAGGATTGCTTGAGCCCAGGAGTTTGAGGCTGCAGTGAGCTAAGTGAGCTATGATGGCACCACTGCTCTCTAGCTTGAGCAACAGAGCAAGATCCTGTCTCTTAAAAAAACAAAAAAAAAAACAAAAAACAAAAAAAACAACAACAACAACAACTGAACTGTACACATTATTTACACATTAAGGCACAAAAAAAGAGCAAATGAAAGAGCTAACAGAAGGAAGCCAATAAGAACAGAGCTAGAAGGAAGATAACAGAGCTAGAGAATAGAAAAAGAAAAAAAAAGTCAACAAAATCAAAAGTTGCTTCTTCAAAAAGATCAACAAAATTGACAACCTTTAGCTAGATTGAGTAAGAAAAAGAGTCAAATTACTAAAAGGAGAAATGAAAATCAGGACACTACTACCAATTCTACAGAAGTAAAAAGGGTTATAAAGTACTACAGACAGTTGTATGGAAACAAACTGGATAGCCTAGATTAAATGAGCAAATTCCAGCTGGGCATGGTGGCTCAAATCTGTAATCCCAGCACTTTGGGAGGCCGAGGCCGGTGGATCACTTGAGGTCAGGAGTTCGAGACCAACCTGGCCAACATGGTGAAACCCTGTCTTACTAAAAATACAAAAATTAGCTGGGTGTGGTGGCGTGCGCCTGTACTCCCAGCTACTTGGGAGGCTGAGGCACGAGAATCACTTGAACCCAAGAAACAGAGGTTGCAGTGAGCCAAGATTGTGCCACTGCACTCCAGCTTGGGCGACACAGAGTGAGATTCTGTCTCGAAAATGAATGAATGAGTGAATGAATGAATAGGCAAAGTCCTAAAAACAAAACCTACCAAGATTGAGTCATAAAGAAATATTAAAAAGCACAAACATCAGATCAAAAACTGAATAGTCGGAGATTTTACTCTATTTGCAAGCTAGGTTAGCCTACTGCAGTAGTTTCACAGATGCTCATAGAAGACGTACTTTTTTTTTTCTTGAGATGGAGCCTCGCTCTGTTGCCCAGGCTGAAGTGCAGTGGTGCAATCTCAACTCTCTGCCTCCTGGGTTCAAACGATTCTCCTGCTTCAGCCTCCTGAGTAGCTGGAATTACAGGCTCCTGCCACCACACCCGGCTAATTTTTGTATTTTTAGTAGAGACGGGATTTCACCATGTTGGCCAAGCTGGTCTCAAACTCCTGTCCTCAGGTGATCCACCCACCTTGGCCTCCCAAAGTGCTGGGATTACAGGCATGAGTCACTGCACCCAACCAGACAAGACACTCTTGGATCAGACACAAAGGACAGTTTATTACAGCAATAGCAGTAGCCAGAGTACCAGCATTTTCTTACAGCCATTTCCCAAGCCTAGTTCCCTTAGGGCAACACAAAGAGGACCAAGTGAATCCTGCACATGCAGTGGGTTTTACTGAGGAAAGGAGGAGGGAAGAGCTAACAGAATTTGCGTCTTTTATATTGGATGGTTGGTATGCCTTCCCTTTACACTAACGGGAGGTATTATCTCCACCAAGGTCACAAGAACACCTGTCCTTTGCTCTATAGATGCAAAGCACCTCTATCTTCTAAGGCTATACCAGCTTCCTTGAAAAGATAGTCTAGAACAAAGGCCTTCATAGTTTTAGCTGACAAGACACATACAGAAATGTGAGAGACCTGTGGACAATTATCTCCCAATAATACCCACCCCTCATTTCTACACAGTTTTGGCTTCTGGCAATTTTCTTATGGGTATGCCATTTTATCAGTCACCGATTAATCTGACCAATAGGCATAGAGCAAATCAGTTCAGCGTGTCTCACAGAATTTAATTTAATGAACAGCATTTCAACAGAATGAGTCCAACCTGCAATTAATATTGCAACCTGCAATTAATACCCCAGTCCTGACCCCAGGGTTTTCTTTTTTTTCTTTCTTTCTTTTTTTGAGATGGAGTCTCACTCTGTCGCCCAGGCTGGAGTGCAGTGGTGCGATTTCGGCTCACTGCAAGCTCTGCCTCCCAGGTTCACGCCATTCTCCTGCCTCAGCCTCCTGAGTAGCTGGGACTACAGACACCCACCACCACGCCTAGCTAATTTTGTTTTTGTATTTTTAGTAGAGATGGGGTTTCACCATGTTAGCCAGGATGGTCTTGATCTCCTGACCTTGTGATCCACCCACCTCGGCCTCCCAAAGTGCTAGGATTACAGGCGTGAGCCACCGCACCTGGCTGACCCCAGGGTTTTCAACTCAACAGGCTGAACAAATCCTATAAACCATCAAGGTCTACCTAAGAAAGCCAGGTGACTTTCTCAAATATTGACCTTTCCACTCAGACCAAGTCATTAATCCAGGTACAGCAGGATATATTAGATATTGCATAATCTCCACTGTTGTTCACAGGGAGGAAGCCTAGGGCAAGTCTGTCATCCGTACGACCTCCACCCTGGCCAGTGAGTTGCCGCTGACCTGAATGCCTTCCAGGGGCAAGGTGGTACCACTGATCACCCAACTAAAGTTAGACATGTTGCATCACCTTTCCTAATCAGAGGACTCCTATCATAGGGATAATAAATGCACATAAGGAATGAGTCAATTATCAGTCCAAGAAATTCCCCTGAGTAACCAAGGGCAGCCTCACTTCAGAAAGATCTTCACAGTTGTCAGCCAGGTGCGACGGCTCACACTTGTAATCCTAGCACTTTGGGAGGCCAAGGCAAGCGGATCACCTGAGGTCAGGAGTTCAAGACCAGCCTGGCCAACATGGTGAAACCCTGTCTCTACCAAAAGTACAAAAAAATTAGCTGGGCATAGTGGCGGGCGCCTGTAATCCCAGCTCCTTGGGAGGCCGAGGCAGGAGAATCGCTTGAACCTGGGAAGCAGAGGTTGCAGTAAGCTGAGATCACGCCACTGCACTCCAGCCTGCATGACAGCAAGACTCCATCTAAAAAAAAAAAAAAAAAAAATCTCCACAGTTGCCTGTGGGCTACATAATCTATTGGTGGTATTTGCTTAAACACTTGTAGGTCTCTTGACCACCCTGAAGGGGCAAGACACTATTTTGGGGAGGATGATAAGTTAATGTTTAGCCTCCACACAAGTACAGTCACAAAGGCACATATCGTTACCCCTAGAAAATGTTTATAATTGTTGGAGGTCCCGCAAGTGGGACCTACATTTGTTGGGGCACAGGTCCTGGCCACCTGGTAGGGCTTCAGGTTCCCAGTTCACTTTTTTTTTTTTTTTTTTTGAGATGAAGTTTCGCTCGTCACCCAGGCTGGAATGCGGTGGTGCGATCTCGGCTCACTGCAAACTCTCCCTACTGGGTTCAAGTGATTCTCCTGCCTCAGTCTCCCAAGTAGCTTCCCAGTTTACTTTGAATAATTGAGTCTAGTCCTTGTATTTGGAAGGACAACCTGAGGGCAGTTAGTCCAATCTATCCCATTTGTCCATGCCACCAGCAAGGTGACACTTGTTCTCTCCACAGAATGGCTGAGTGGGGTCTATAGGAATAGGGATGGGAACGACAACTGGTGGTATCACAGGTGATTTTCATGGAAGGTGCAGGAGCCAGGTACATCCCCTGCTCTTTCCAGTGGACTTCTGGTAAGGTTAATGGGAATGGCGAGCAAACCAAATGGTGGCCAAAGCCATCTGTTGTTGGGGCAAGGCAGAACCTACAGTCATTAAATTTCTTTTATTTGAGACAGGTTCTCAAGTCTTGCTCAGGCTGGAGTGCAGTGGTGCCATCGCAGCTCACTGCAGCCTTGAATTCCTCGCCTCAAGCGATCCTCCCCTGCAACTTCCCAAGTAGCTGGGATTACAGGCAGGAGCCGCTATGCCGTTTTGCAGTCAGTTAAATTTAAGGTGCTTGCAAAAGCTTGGGAGAGCTGCACCAGGTCTTTTTTATGTTCATAAGGAAGTCTTCAGGGGCAATTATGGACAAAGATCATAAGTTTTATCTCCTGGAATCCAAAGTATTTTCTATCTAGGTACCAGGATTGCTGCTCCCCCTCCCAAATCGGTGTCTCATTTCAGTACCTATAGTTACCTCTTTAAGGAAACAGAGGTGACTAGACTGACCAGTACCAGCCACCTCTTTTTCCAGTTATCCCTTTTGTGCACCTAGACTTTTTGATTGGAAGAGTCAGGTCCAAGAGGAACAAGGGCATGTTTACAAAATGCACGGGGACCCATTATGTTCCCCACTTTGTCCTGTATGTGCCACTCTAAGGGGTCTCGGCGAGCAGTGTACTTGCCCAAGTGGTCATTATTCTTATGCTCTAAGACCATGTCAGTCCAACAAGAGAATCCAGGTGGCTGAAACACAATCAGGTTTGAGCCCCTAGGCCCCCTTATAGTTGGACTGCCATCTAGAAGGTGTGCCCACCAGGCTGGCCTGGGGTTGCTGCTAGGGGAAAGCAAGCAAGCAACGTGCCCAGGAACAGTCTGATCAGAATCCCAAATTTTAAAAATAGGTCTTTATAACCTTCCTACACCTCTTCATTCAGATACACCTTTCTAGGAAGTAGCCTTTTTAAAGACAGCTGCATTTGGTGACCAAAATGTTATAATAGGGCCAGGCGCATTGGCTCATACCTGAAATCCCAGCACTTTGGGAGGCTGAGATGGGAGGACTGCTCGAGGCCAGGAGTTCAAGACCAACTTGGTCAACATAGCAAGACCCCATCTCTACTTAAAAAAAGAAAAAGAAAAAGCGGGGTGCAGTAGCTCACATCTTTAATCCCAGCACTTTGGGAGGCTGAGGTGGGTGGATCTCTTGAGGTCTGGAGTTCAAGACTAGCATGGCCAACATGGGGAAACACTGTCTCTACTAAAAACACAAAAATTAGCTGGACGTGGTGGCGTGTGCCTGTAATCCAAGCTACTTGGGAGGCTGAGGCAGGAAAATGGCTTGAACTCGAGAGGCAGAGCCAAGATCGCACCACTGCACTCCAGCCTGGGTGACAGAGCGAGACTCCGTCTTGAAAAACAAAAACAAAACAAAATGCTTTTTGAAAGTGTGTGGACCAGGAGGGAGGGAGAAAAGTAGAGTCAGAGACCTTGAGTTGATTTTTTTTTTTTTTTTTTTTTTGAGACGGACTCTTGCTCTGTCGCCCAGGCTGGAGTGCAGTGGCGTGATCTCAGGTCACTGCAACCTCTGCCTCCCATGTTCAAGCGATTCTCCTGCCTCAGCCTCCAGAGTAGCTGGGATTACAGGCACCTGCCACCATGCCCGGCTAATGTTTGTATTTTTAGTAGAGATGGGGTTTCTCCACGTTGTCAGGCTGGTCTTGAACTCCCAACCTCAGGTGATCTGCCTGCCTTGGCCTCCCAAAGTGCTGAGATTACAGGCATGAGCCACCGCACCCGGCCTAGTTTTTGAGGAAGCCATTCTAATACTCAACAATGCCAGAATCTCATGATGGCAGGAGTGTGGAAGATCTTTTGAGTACCACTATTGTTGAGTGGCTTTTGTGATAAAAGGTGCACCATTGTCACACTGCAGATGGTCCAGAGAGCCAAAACATGACACAGACTGGTTTCAAGGGTTGCAGTGGTATGCCCAGAGCTGGCTGATAGGACTGGTACAATCCAATAACCTGAAAAAGTGTCAACAGTGGTAAGGCACCACCAATAGCCCCAAGAAGTCGAAGGTCTAATGAAGTTGATCTGCCATGAGCAGGCTGGGGCCATGCCCTGTGCAAGATGACCTCCTCCTATGCAAGAGAAATGGGCCAACCTTTGGTAGGAATCACAGCCTGGTATGTGGTGGTAGCCTCTGCATCAGAAATAGTCCTTTCCAGCTCGGTGCGGTGGCTCACGCCTGTAATCCCAGCACTTTGGGAAGCCAAGGCGGGTGGATCACTTGAGGTCAGGAGTTCGAGACCAGCCTGGCCAATATGGTGAAACCCTGTCTCTACTAAAAATACAAAAATTAACTGGGATGGTTGTGCGTGCCTGTAATTCCAGCTACTTGGGAGGCTGAGGCAGGAGAATCATTTGAACCTGGGAGGCGGAGGTTGTAGTGAGCCGAGATGGTGCCACTGCACTCCAGCCTGGGTGACAGAGTGAAACTCCGTCTCAAAAAAACAAGCAAACCGCCCCCTCCCCCGCCCCCCCCACACACAAATTGTCTTTTCCATCGTGCCCAGTCCATGATGGTGGATGTGTTGCCATGTCCAGCACAATGATGGATCCCAGTGGCTAGTGCAGGCTCCCTCAACGGCCTTATTTCAGTTGGTCTTATCAGAGAACAGCCTTCAACCATGGACATCTACATGTGTGACCCAGACAGAGCAATCACAGCCAAAACTTATTTCCATAGTTCATGACCCCAAAGATGGGTGTCTTTAATCTGCCAGTTGAGGTTTTCTAAGTGTCAGACCAAACACCTAGGCCAGTGGCAACACTCCAAGAGTCAGTAACAATATAACAAGGGTTACCAAAAGGAGTATTGGCTCAGGGCCTACTGAGCAGAGTTACTCATCCATTTTCTGTTCTGCGCAGCTGCTTCTGAGGGTGAACAGCCACAGCAGCCCTGTGGCCACCACGAAGCTTCCACTTCATCAGACCATCAGTGAACCAGGCCCTGGCATTTAGGAGAACCTCTGTGAACTGAGGTTCCTGTTGACCCAGTGACTTTGCTTTGGTGGAGTGGGGGATATAAGTGTCCCCCAAAGGGTTAGCTGCCAGTTTTTTCATGTAAAACTGAGATGTCAGAAGGGCTAGACTAGCTGTGTTCTTAAATATACCGTTTCCATCTTAAGTACACGTACATTCCATAAAGCCAGCCTTTCGTGGGTCAGGTATTCTGTTGTAAGAAGAACCCAGATAGTAAGCTTTTCAAAAGAGGTGTCCCTGGCCACTGTGTCAGGGAGACAGGCAGTAAGTCCAAAACAGGGGCACCTCTGGGTAGTCTGCTTCCCTTTGCCAAACGTTCCAATTAGCAAAATTAGTCACAGAGACTTATATAGCTTAAAGGGATCATTGGGTTGTGAGGACCCACAGGTAGAGAGTGGGCTTGCTGGACAACTTACAATACAGCTTTCTGGCCTGGGCCCTGCCCTAAAGGGTGCTGGTTGGCAAGTTAGCAGATGTAAAGGACCAAGTAGGATGCCCAAGTGAGGTATACGCTGTCTCCAATACCCAAAGAGTCTGAGAAGGTGCAGGGCCTTCTTTTTTTGGTGGTGGTGGAAGGACCACCTGCAGCTTTTCCTTGACTCCTGGAAGCATTAAACATTGTGAACTGGCCGAGTGTGGTGGCTCATGCATGTAATCCCAGCACTTTGGGAGGCCAAGACTGGCGGATCGCTTGAGGCCAGGAGTTCAAGACCAGCCTGGCCAACATGGTAAAACTCCGTCTCTACTCAAAATACAAAAGTTAGCTGGGTGTGGTGGCATGTGCCTGTAATCCCCACTACTTGGGAGGCTGAGGCAGAAGAATCACTTGAACCTGAGAGGCAGAGGTTGCAGTGAGCCGAGATTGCACCACTGTACTCCAGCCCAGGCGACAGAGCGAGACTGCATCTCAAAAAAAAAAAAAAAAAAAAACTTGTGAATCAGCAGTTGTATTCCAAGAAATGGAATTTTGTCAGGGATTGTCAGTCCCTGCTGCTGGTGGAGATGTGGTAACACTATGATCAGAATCTCCAACACTGGGGCTGTTGACTTGCCATCCAAGAGGACGTCATCTGTATGGTGAAAATTTTGGACATCAGAGGGCAGAAGGACTGAGTTAAACCCTGACTCACCCACGGCGGGTAAATGGCAGGGGAGCTTATCCCACTGGCATTGACTAAGAGAACCCCCTTTGGCACTTCAGGGCTGGAAGGAGAAGCACCAGTTCCTACCACAGATTCAGGTATAGATGCAACAAAACCAAGACTTCGAATTGTCCCAAAGGGCCCTACAGCACTTGGATTTTTCTCTCTGCACTGTGAAACTTGCCCAAACCCTGTCAGTTGAATTTGGAAACTCCCTTTCCCCCATGAGACCAGGTAGGATGGTGGCTTATGCACCCATATCCAAGAGACATACAAGTTTCAAGGCACTTTTGTCCCCAGTGTACCTTAGCATACTCAGGTGCTCACGGCTTTTGGTCCCCCTTGAGGACAGGGAGACCTCATCCCTATCCGTCATCATTTCTCCTTAAAGCAGCTGAGGTTGAGGTAGAGAATAAGTGAGGAACCAGGGATTGTGGGCAAGAGACTTGTGGGCATGAGACTGGTTCTGTGCCATTAAATGAGGGCACATTTACTTCTAGGTTCAAAGAGTGTGGCAGCAATTTGTGGCTCAAACAAATGAATTTCCAATATTTTCAGCCCACCCACAGCCCTGTATCAAGTGGCAAGGCCATCATTACTATTTATTTCAGCTTTGGGGATCCCTTGACTCCATAGCCACATTGCTTTCTGGTTGAGGCCCCAGGGATTTTGTTCTTCGCTGACTCAGACTAGACGTAAAGCCAGAGTGCCAGCATTTTCTTGCACTGATTCTCCATCCAGAGGGGTTGGAACCCAGGGGACACCTGCACTTACAGAAACCTGTAATAAGAGGGGAATCCTAAGTTTAAATAACATGAAGCCTTTTTTTAAAAAAAGTTGTTTTTTTTTGTTTTTTTTTTAAATGAGAAGGTCTCACTCTGTCACCTAGGCTGGAGTGCAGTGGTTTAATCATGGCTTACTGCAGCCTTGACCTCCTGGGCTCAAGCATCTTCACAACTCAGCTTCCCGAGTAGCTGGGACCACAGGTGTGCACCACCATGCCTGGCTAATTTTTTGTATTTTTGGTGGAGATGAGCTTTCACCATGTTGCCCAGACTAGTCTCAAACTCCTGAGCTCAAGTGATCTGCCTGCCTTGGCCTTCCAAGGTTGGGATTACAGGTGTTTGTTAGTCACCGTGCCTGGCCATTTTTTGTTTGTTTGAGACAGGGTCTTGCCCTGTTGCCCAGGCTGGAGTACAGTGGCACGATCACAGCTCACAGCAGCCTTGACCTCCTGGGCTCAGGAGGTCCTGTCACCTCAGCTTCCTGAAGAGCTGGGACCACAGGCACATGCCACCATGCCCGGCTAATTTTTTGTATTTTTTGTAGAGACAGGGTTTTGCCATGCTGCCCAGGCTAGTCTCAAACTCCTGGGCTCAAATGATCCACCTACCTCAGCCTCTCAAAATGCTAGGATTACAGGCATGAGCCACTGTGCCTGGCCCCACACAAGTCTTGAACTTCTAGCCTCAAGTGATCCTCCAGCCTTTGCCTCCCAAAGTGCTGGGATTATCGGCATGAACCACTACACCTGGTCACCTGAAGCTTTTCTACTGGGCAGTACATCTTGCTCCTTCCACCATTCCTTGTAGGAGAGTGTCTCCTGAATCCTGGGTGACATCAAAGGATTCAAATTCTGCCTCTCCTTTATTATTATTATTTTTTTGAGACAGAGTTTCGCTCTTGTTGCCCAGGCTGGAGTGCAATGATGTGATCTCAGCTCACCACAACCTCCGCCTCCCGGGTTCAAGCAATTCTCCTGCCTCAGCCTCCTGAGTAGCTGGGATTACAGGCATGCGCCATCACACCCAGCTAATTTTGTATTTTTAGTAGAGATAGGGTTTCTCCATGTTGGTCAGGCTGGTCGCGAACTCCCAACCTCAGGTGATCTGCCCGCCTTGGCCTCCCAAAGTGCTGGGATTACAGGCATGAGCCACCGTGCCCGGCCTTCTGCCTCCCCTTTAATGATTACTTTTAGTTCTGAAAAGTACAGGAAAGCTGCTGAAACAGGTATTGTTTCAGCCTACTATCCATTCACTCACATTTATTGAACATCTACTAGGTGTCAGATACTGGGGCTATAGCAGTGGAGACAGACAAGATGATGTGTTTGAGGGAGGATGGGAAGGAACAGAAGTGCTTCTTTAAAAGTGATGACATTGGCCAGGCACAGTGGCTCATGCCTGTAATCCCAGCACTTTGGGAGACTGAGGCAGGCAGATCACTTGAGGCTGGGAGTTTGAGAGCAGCCTGGCCAACATCATGGTAAAACCTGTGTCTACTAAGAATACAAAAACTAGCCGGGCGTGGTCGTGTGTGCCTGTAATCCCAGCTACTCAGGAGACTGAGGCAGGAGAATTGCTTCAACCCAGGAGGTGAAGGTTGGAGTGAGCTGAGATCTCGCTACTGCACTCTTGGTCTGTCTACCTCAACGCCAACTCTGCATACTCTGAGCAGCCAGTTCCACCCAGCACTCACCATCCCACCCACTTTCGTCTCTCCTGCTTCAACATCTCCTTCATTCTGTTGTGTCTCCTGTAGTTGCATTTGTTGCAGTTCACTTGAGCTGAGCCCCAAGGCCCTTGTACCTCTAGTACTGCATGTCCAGGACAGGCACAAGCATCCAGGCCTGAACAGGATGGATATGGCCCTAGAAAACAGAAAACAGGATTCCAGTCCCAGCTAAACTGGGTATGGCAAGACAAGGACCTAGGTTCCCATGTGCTCATGCTGAGAACTTGGGAAGGGACAGGAATTCTGCAGATCAACACAGCTTCACAAAGGCCAGCCAGGGGCTACCACCATTTTGCAGTGAGAATAATGTTTATTGAGAATGGCTCATTACAAACAAAATATATATATAAAATCTCTGCAATGCAAAAGATCCCTTTCATCCCCGTGGCTAGAATGAACAAAGCCCACTGTCCCACATGGCTTCAGGTGCTGTGCTGGTCCCCAGCATGTGGACAGTCTGGGCAGCTGTGGGTGTCATGTGCTGTGGGCAAAAGTCCCTGATGTCCAGGCTCTCTCTCTGGCCCCATTTTCATGACTTGTGCAAGAATGCAACACAGTGTGTCTTACATCCTGCCTCTGTGACCCTCCCTAGGCAGATGGGTCTTGAGAATGGGCAGCTTTCTCATTCATCTTTCAGGCAGGTGACCTTTAACTTGTGGCATGCCCTGAGAAGCCATCCTCTGGGACCAGAGACTGAGTGTTTCTAAACATTTTGGATGGACTGAGGTGCTGTTACCACCCTCCATGAAGGCCACTCCCTAGTGACAGCCCTAACAGCATGTGCACTGTCTGAATCACATCCCACCATCCTGAAAACTTCATTTCCTCCCACTGGTTTCCTTCATATAGCTATTCCAACCATTTTACCAGAACACCACCTGAAGATGCCCACACCCCACAGCTGCTGTGCATGGGTACTCCTGGGCCACCTGGCATTAAGGCAATGGAGATGAGACCAGTCTAGAGCCAACACCGGTCTCTGAAACCCAGAAGGGCTGCCCAGCTAACAGCACCTCCCTCTTGGCCAAAGGCTTTGTCTAGGGTTGAGAAGCAATTTGGCTGGGTGGTCTGACTGCCCTCCTAAACAGAGCCCACCTCTGCCCCCAGAGTCATCTGTGCTCCAAAGCAATGGGCAGGGGCACAGCTGCCACCATGCCATGCCTCAGGCACTGGAAGAGCAGGACCCAGGAGTGCAGGGATGGTATCACTATTGCCCCTTTGAAAATGACCCATTTCCCACTTTGGGAGGCCGAGGCAGGTGGATCACCTGAGCTCAGGAGTTCGAGACCAGCCTGGCCAACATGGCGAAACCCGGTCTCTACTAAAAATACAAAAAAATTAGCCGGGCATGGTGGCACGCACCTGTAGTCCCAGCTACTGGGGGGCTGACGCAGGAGGACCGCTTGAACCCAGGAGGCGGAGGTTGCAGTAAGCCAAGATCGTGCCACTGCACTCCAGCCTGGGCAACAGTGAGTCTCCGTTTCAAAAAAAAAAAAAAAAAGATCCATTTCCTTTAGTTTTTTAGGTGCAGACTGGGGTTCAAGACCCAGCTCCACCACTGTCCTGGACAGACTCCCCAGACTGGGCCAGCTGCCTTGTCAGCTGCCTCGTCTGAGAGGTGAAGGGGCAGGTACTTAAACTGCTGGCCAAGTCCCTTCCTCTGAAAAAGAACTTGAGCTGGCTAACTGCCCTGTGAGAGGTGTTAGTGGTTCCAAAGTACCTTCACTCTTGCTATCACTGTTTTACTTGAAGGTGATTATCCCTCAAAAATGAAAACAAATCTCAAAGAAACAACCCCTGACCCCAACCTCTGCCAAAAAAAGAGGAAGGAAAGAGCTCTATGCTACTTGCTGTGTTGTAAGATCCTGGGCAGGAACCCCTCTTCTCCGTCAAGATAGACGAGACCCAGTATCCTGTGCAACCTGGTGTGAAGACCAGGTTGAGTGGGCAGCTGCAGGCTGCCCCCGCCCGTTGCTTTGGAACACGGGCCTTAGCAGCCAACCTTAAAGGACTAGGGGCTCACCACACTCAGAGGGCAGACCCTGCTGTCAGGATTTAGGCTGGTGTCAGGAGGAGTCCTGGGTGCAGGGATCCCTCTGGGGCTAGGGCAGCTGTTTACTCCCAGAGCACACACTGCTGCCAGCCACGAGGCCTACCAGTGGGATCTAGGCCCAGGCCACACCCCTGAGAGCCCTCCATCTGACAGAGCTGGAGGACCTGGAGGGCTGTGGGGGGTTTAAGAGTCTCCAGCAGCCAGGGCTCTGCATGGCAGGGCAGCTGTGAGGTGTGTTTATGCTGGGTGGCAGGGGCCAGACACCCTGTAATGAGCCACTGAAACTTGGGCCCATGGGTAGGCAGGAGGTGG
Source organism: Hylobates moloch (assembly GCF_009828535.3). Taxonomy (NCBI): domain Eukaryota; kingdom Metazoa; phylum Chordata; class Mammalia; order Primates; family Hylobatidae; genus Hylobates; species Hylobates moloch. The sequence goes on from NW_026652294.1 coordinate 5,695,595, forward strand.
TGGTGTCAACCACTGGGCACAGGGGCATATGCAGCACTTCCAGGAGAGAGGGGCCTGGAGGGGTCCTCAGCCCTGGGGTATTAGGGTCAGCTATGCTGTCTCCAGACACTCACATACTGTCCTGACAAGTGGCATCCGTCAAGCGACTTCTCTCTCCAGGCTCAGTCCTGCGGTCTGTGGGGAGACCATTGCCATGGATCTGGCTCAAAGGCAACAAGCGCACTGTTGGGACTGGACTTCCTGTGGGCACAGCTGGAGTCAAGGCTTGGGGTCTTGGGGTATGCTTCCAAGAGCCAGCAGGTGCTTGGGGTGAGCAACATGACAACACATGGCACTGGCAGACAAAGCAGCTGTGCCACAGTCTCCCAGAGTTCCTGGGGCTCTGCCAGATGGGCTGAGGCTGCAGTTCCACATTCCAACGCCAGCAGCCCCAGGCCTGGGCCAGGGCATCCTGAGTGGGCCCGGCTGGGGTGGGGATGGGGTCCGAGGGCCTAGGCACACCAGGCTCCTGCTGTCAGCTGTCCAAGTAGACAAAGAGGATGTCCTCATCTGTGCCATAGCTGGTTCTGGCCTCCTCAAAGTTACTGATGCTAGTGCTGCACATTCCTGCTGGGGGTGGGGAAGGCAGAACGGGGTCAGTGGGTTGTAAGAGAGCACCTACCCCACAAACACAGTGCCCAGGGGAGCTGGGTGAGGTCTGTGTCCCATCCGTGTGGCCATTCCTCTCAAGTCCTCCACCCCCAGGAAGCTCTCCTTGCCCATCCTGGTCTTCATGAGCTTTCTCTGACTCCTCCCCAATACAGCAGTTGGAGAAAGGCCCAGAGAGGGAAAGAAACGTGCTCCAGGCCACACAGACGGTGTAAGTCTATGTGATCAGGGTGTCTGTCCAGGGGCTGTCTATGTGAATCCAGTCTATGAGCATCAGGACAGCCCTTCCCTGTGCCCGGAGGACAGTAGGCAGGCCAGGATGGGTCTAGAGCAGGGGCTGGGTCTGACCAGGCTTTTCTTTCTGAGGAATGTGCTGGCCATCCTGGGGGTTGGGGGAGGGGTGCAGCCTGGGCAGCATGAAAGGGTAAGGCAGGGACCTGGGCAGTGGCGTGGGGCCTGTGGTGTGGGAGGGAGAGGTGGTCAGAGTGTAGAGGAGGCTGGCACAGTTTGCAGCAGGTTTGCCTGCATGGCCTGAGGGGTGGCCCCAGTGACAAGAGCCCAGGAGGAGCAGGGGCTTTGGGGAAAAGGTAGGGAGGGAGGCCCTGGCCACACTAGATTGAATGGGTGGGAATCATGGGCACTGGGCATACAGAACAGTGAATGTAGACCACTCTGCCTCACCCACCCCACCCACCACTCACGGTCGGCATAGGCTGGGTTGTTGTAGAAGATGCAGCCAGTGGCCCGGTTGTAGCCACGCAGCACGATGAAGTGGCCCTGGTAGTCAGGAGTGCGGCAGAAGCAGCGGTGGCCACTGGGGGTGAAGCAGCAGTACTTGACAGGGCTGGAGCACAGGTCACAGTGCAGCACCCCCGAATTCACCAGCACAATGGCCACGTGGCCCTGAGCCAGGTGCGCCTGGATGTCCTTTACACTCACTGTGCTGTGGGCAGGAGGGGAGTCAGCTGGTGCTGCTGGGCCCCCATTCCCCATCCCTCAACTGGATCCCTGCTTGTGCCTGTTTCTCTGTTACAAAGCTTGGGGATCGGCTCCTTTTCCCTTTGCCCTGAACTCCCTGCTCTGTCACTGTGGCCCAGGCTCAGCCTAGAGCCAAGCAGGAGACTGGTGCGGGGTGTGTGCGTGTGTGTGTCTGAATGTGCACAAAGATGAGCTGGCCCTGTCAGGCCCTTCACGGGGAGAGCAATTCAGCTCCAGGTGGGTCCAGTCAAGGGCCACTAGAGCAGCACACAGAAACCATCCTCCTACTGCACCCCAGCCTGGTTAGTGAATTCTTTTTGCCCAGCCCTGTCTCTCCTCTACCCTAAATCATGTGTGGTTTACATTGAAAACTGCCAGCCCAATCTAATCCCCCAAATCTGAGCCAAGCGTGGCTCAGACACTTTCAAAACCAAATGCTTCCCTGAAAGAGCTATTTTACTTTTTTTCTAAGGCTCTTGGTGGCAGAAGGGGCTGCCCAGGAAGGGCTGGGCCACATTGCTTCCAGGGGAGCTCCAGTTCAGCAATGACATCTGCCTGGAGCCTCCCTCACTGGCAGAAGGCGCTGCCCCATCCTGTGCCTTCCACTAGGCAGCAAATCCAAATGAAAACCTAGAGCAGGGCTGGGCACAGTGGCTCACGCCTGTAATCCCAGTGCTTTGGGAGGCCAAAGTGGAAGCATCGTTTGAGCCTAGGAATTAGAGACCAGCCTGGGCAACATAGCAGTACCCTGTCTCTACAAAAACATTTAAAAATTTACCAGGCGTGGGGCGTGGTGGTACAAGATTGTGGTTCTAGCTACTCGGGAGACTGAGGCAAGAAGATCACTTAAGCCTGGGGCTGTAGCAGTGAGCTATATTGCAATATTGCACCACAGCACTACAGCCTGTATGACAGAGTAAGACCCTGTCTCTTAAAAAAAAAAAGAAAAGAAAACACCCAGAGGGACAGAGGGCAGATGGGGCTGTGGGCAGGGGGAGCTCTAGGCCAGGGCCTCCTGCATCTTTGCTGGAGGGGCTGCTCACCCACTTGGGGCCCTCCTTAGGAGTGGCAGCATCAGTACCACGTGGCCTGGCTCAGCCTCAGCTGAGTCACGTGGCAGTTTGGATTGCTTCCTTGGCCGAAGAAACATGCCATTTTTCCATTTGGTCTTTGAAACAAAATAGCTGGCTGAGTTCCCAGTGGCAGTGCACAGGAGTGGGATTTCAGCTATAGGGAAAAAGCAGGGGCTTGGCTGGAAGGAAAAGCTACAGGCTTCAAGGGATACCAAGCATGCGTTCAGATCATGGCATGGCCAAGATGCTGGGGGTGACCTTGGGTGTCTCTCATCCTCAGTTTCCTCCCCCGAGAAACAGAGACAGCAACAGCTTTCCCACTCAAGGAGACAGCACCTGTTGAGGGCTGCTAAATAAACATTTGCTGCCTTTCCTTCCAACATGTGCCCATGTGGTCATAGTATGAATGGAGATCCCACCCCCCCATATTCTTTCTTTCTTTTTTTTTTCTGAGACAGTGTCTTGCTCTCTTGCCCAGGCTGGAGTGCAGTGGCGCAATCTCGGCTCACTGCAAGCTCTGCCTCCCGGGTTCACGCCATTCTCCTGCCTCAGCCTCCCAAGTAGCTGGGACTACAGGTGCCTGCCACCACGCCCAGCTAATTTTTTGTATTTTTAGTAGAGATGAGGTTTCACCGTGTTAGCCAGGATGGTCTCGATCTCCTGACCTCGTGATCTGCCCACCTCAGCCTCCCAAAGTGCTGGGATTACAGGCATGAGCCACCGCACCCAGCCCCCAACCCCCCATTTTCTAAATCACCTATCATGTGATTATAGTACGTCAATAATGAAAATATAAATCTGCAAAGAGGGAAAATCTGAGAAGAGCCTGTCCAGGACCTAGAGGCAGCAGGTCTGAGCCCCACTACCATGTAGCCCAGAAAAGAATGCGACCCACATCTGGGCAAACTGCACCCAGGGTCTTCCAGAATCCAGACCCAATGCATACAGATGAGAAGGGGAGGCCCTTGTAAGGTCACAGCAGCCGTTACACACTGGGTCCTCCCTGCTCCCCATCCCTTGTCAATCACTGCACCAGCACATTCCTCTTAGGCCATCGCCCTTTCATTAGGGGTCCTGTGTTCTGTCCCATGCTGTCTTTCTGCAAGCAACCCAAGGGCTAGGTGCAATCTCTCTCACTCACCTATCCCTCCAGCACCTGCTCAGGATCCACCCCTGGTCAGAGCCTGGGTCATGTAGCCCCAGTGATCTCCATAAACCAAGGCTCAAGGGGGCAAGTCAGTGCCCACAGCCACCCGGGTAGCCAGTTCTGCCTGGCTCCAGAGTCCCAGCATTTCCTGAACACCATCCTGAGGCCTCCCAACTGCAGATCTGTGGGTGAGCAGGCGTGAGAGGAAGGGCAAGTAGGAAGGTTGGGGGGCTCACCATTTCTCCACCAGCACCTTGCAGGCCTTGGCTTGTGCAAACAGCTGATTCACCCGGGTCTCTTCTGTATCAAAGTGCTTCCTGTAGAAGGACTGAACAGAGAAGAGGGGGCTGGAGTGGCCACCACCCAGGCTGCCTTCACTCCATTTAGATGAAGGAACTAAAGAGCATGTTACAGAGGCAGAGACAGCAGGAGGGCAGAGGAGCCCCACCTGCCAGGGCAGACGGTACATGCAGCAAGCCCGATCAGAAAGCTGTCTGTCCTAAGCAGGAGCAGGGAAGCAGGAACACCCAGAGGCATGAGGATGATGCTTGAGAGAGGGGTGGGCAGCTGGGTTCAGGTCAGCTCTCTGGGGAGGGTCGATCACCCTTGGGCTTGTACACTCTGGCAGGCATAAGCAGGAGCCCATAGCGAATAAGCAAGGAAGATGAGGCTGAGCCACCTGGGATAGTTCAGCTACAGCTTGGCTTAGCTAGGTGTGGTCCACGGAACACACTTTGCTGGCATGGCTAGGTTGGCATTATTTTTCAAAAGGTAAAAAAAAGAAAAGACGGTATTTTGGTTTTCTTCTAGACTACCAATTATACAGCTTAAAAGCTGGCTCACCTGGTGAAAGGTAAAAAAATGTGCAAATGATGGCTGGATGAGGTCAGTGATGTTCTCAGAGGCCCTGGGCCTGCCTTGTGCTGAGGACAGTAGGAAAGAACATAGGAAGTGGCCTCTGCACATTCTGAGGGCTGTAGAAGGCAGGCAGACAGGAGCCAGGACTTAGTACTCAGATCCTCTGGGCAGGCCAGACTGCAAGGGCACCTGCTCTGACTGGCTCCCAAATCCTGCCTATAGCCTCTCTGCTGCTGCTCCCTGGTCTCTGCACACCTGGGTATCTACCTGGGTGTCTAGCCCTTGACTGCTCCCTCTTCCAACTACTGGAACCAGGTGGCCTTATACCTCTGTGTGGCCCCACATGGGAAGGCCCGGTGGCTGGTCGCTCACCTGGTTCTTGTAGCCCTTGTCGACGCCCAGGGTCTGGGTACAGAAGCGGTGCCTCACGCCAAAGTGGTGCATCAGGTAGGCCAGGTCGATGGTCCAGATGCTCCTGGTCAGCTGCAGCTCCTGCAGGGCTCTCTCAAACTCACTGTCGTCCAGCTGGCCCAGGTACCTGCAGGCAGATGCGCTGGGGAGCTCAGCTTGCTCTTGAGGGTCAACTGGTCCGAGTCCCCCTCCACCCACTGGCCCAAGAGCCCCGTCACAGGTCCCATTCCCCAGAAGTCTCCCTCCTTCATCATGAGACCCTAGGTCCTGCCCACACACTGCCCAGGCTGCCTGGGGCACTGTCCTGGCTCCAGAGTTGCAGGCCTGGACTCTGCTTCTCACATCTCTCGTGTCTTGGGGTCTGTGACCTTGGGCAAGTCGTTGTCTTCTCTGGCCTCTCTTTAGCTTCATCTCTAAGATGAGGTCCCTGATCACATCAGTGGTTTTCAAAGTTTTAGGCAAAGAACCCTTGTTGAATTTTATCTTGCTGGGATTTCCAGGATGTAAAACAGATGAAGATGCAGCTGCCCTGGGGTTCCAGGAAGCCAAATGAAAAACTCTTGTACAAGGTGACGGCTACAGTTCCTCTTGGATCTCACTGTCCAGGTTTCTGTGATATTCACACAGCCTCAGCTTAACGGTCAGCACCCCATTCTCCCAGAAGCCAGAGGCTGGGGGGTGGAGGGCCTCCTGTCCCAGTCACAGAACTGCCTTGTAGGACAGGCCTGGGCAGCTGGGACTTCCTGGCCACCCCAAGCCCCCAGGCATTACTATCATGGAGACCTGGAAGGCCTGGTCCACCCCTTGCTTGCTTTTGCAGATGGGACTAGGACCAGGTAGAAGCTTGGCCTCCTGCAAGCCCCAACGAAAGACAGCTACATGGACAATGGATCCCACCCAGGTCTCTCCCAAGCCAGAGCAGAAGATGTAGATGGGGAGCACCTGGGGCCCCAGCCCTGGCCCCACTCACCGCAGCACCATCCTGGAGCAGGCCAGGCCACAGTCCCAGTGGTAGAGCTGCTGGATGACGGGCACAGGCAGCTGTACAAAGTCCCCTGTGCAGAAACAGAGGGAGGTCACAGACCCTCAGCGCAGAGCCCACCACTGCCACCCTCATGGGAGCCAGTGTCACTGCCTCCTGCCTAGACCCTGCAGGGCTGCTCAGGGACCTTCCCACAATCCTTCAGGAATCCCCTCAAATCCAGGCTCCTACAATAGCAGTGATCTCCCCAAAACACCGGCCAGAGCAGGTCAGCCCAGCTGAAAATCCTCCAGTGAGCTGGGTCCCACATTCCTTGAGACAACACCTCCGGCCGGGCGCGGTGGCTCAAGCCTGTAATCCCAGCACTTTGGGAGGCCGAGGCAGGCGGATCACGAGGTCAGGAGATCAAGACCATCCTGGCTAACGCGGTGAAACCCCGTCTCTACTAAAAATACAAAAAAAAAAAAATTAGCCGGGCGTGTTGGCGGGCGCCTATAGTCCCAGCTACTCGGAGAGGCTGAGGCAGAAGAATGGCGTGAACCCGGGAGGCGGAGCTTGCAGTGAGCCGAGATCGCGCCACTGCACTCCAGCCTGGGGGACAGAGCAAGACTCCGTCTCAAAAAAAAAAAAAAAAAAAAAGACAACACCTCCATGGCTGCTGCCCTAGCACCTTCTGCACCCTTGCCTTTGCTTGTCACAATCCCTCACACCCCGGGGGTCTTTGCACACCTGGTTCCTCTGCCTGGACATACTTGGCTTCCCAGGTGCCTGAGCTAACTCCTGCCCTTGGATGTCACTTCTCCAGTGTTGCCCCTCTCAGGCCCAGTGACCCACATGTGCACTCACTGCCCACCATGCCTACTCAAAGCCCTTCTTTTGGTGGGAGCTCTGAGGAGGAGGGACAGGGTCTTTTTCTTTTTTTTTCAATGGGGTCTCGCTCTGTCGCCCAGGCTGGAGTGCAATGGCATGATCTCGGCTCACTGCAACCTCCACCTCCCGGGTGGCAAGTAATTCTCCTGCCTCAGCCACCCAAGTAGCCTGTAGTCCACAGGCGTGCGCCACCATGCCCAGCTAATTATCGTAATGTTAGTAGAGATGGGGTTTCACCATGTTGTCCATGGCTGGTCTCGAACTCCTGACCTCAGGTGATCCACCTCAGCCTCCCAAAGTGCTGGGATTACAGGCGTGAGCCATCCCACCTGGTCAGCAGGGGCTGTTTTGTTTCCTGCTGTCATTCCGGGGCTGGCACATGGGAGGCACTCAGCAGATAATTTATCTGAGTTCATGAGGCCCCTGGAGGTTTGCTTGACTCCAAAGACCCCAGGACCACCAGGGTGTGAGACCACAGCCAGGAGAAGGGAACTGTCACGTAAACTATGCGGCATATGGAATATTCTTGTGAGCTCCATCCCCCACCAACCCCGGGCGACCTCGCGGTCTGTCTTTGCCAGGCTGTGAGGTGGAGCAGAAGGGGCCTGACCTAGCGTTCCAGTCCCAACTGTGCCACTGCTGACTGGCTGTGGGCTGGGCAGCTGACTTCCTCTTGCTGGAATGAGTCTGGCCATCCCTAAACAGGGGGACTTTGGTCTGATTCAGTCATTCAGTCAACAACTAGTCCCAAAAGCCTAGTTAAGTGCCTGGCGTGTGTACTGGAGATACAGCAGTGAGTGACACAAAGTCACTCTCCTGGTGGATAGCAAAAATAAGCAAACATAGCAAAATAGAGGCCTAGGCTGGGGGAAACGGTGGGGGTGTGCCTTAGAGGGGATGGGGGAACAGCATGTGCTAAGGCCCTGAGGTGGGGCAAATGGGCATGTGGCATGCAGGACCCTCCTCCGTAGCCACCTCATGAACCTGGACAAAGTTCAGAGTCTAAAGAGGAAGAGACTTATCTCTGCTGTTACTCACTCATGACACTCATTCAGCACGTGAACACTCAGCCCACACTGTTTCCCCATCTGGCAGGTCTCTCCTGGACTGTGTGACCAGCTCTGTGTAGTGCCACCCCAGGAGCCCTCCTGCTGTGCCAGCCCCAGTTCCTCTCACTTCCCTGTGTGCGCCATCTAAGACGGCCACTCACTAGTCCTGGGATCTGTCCTGGCCTTTCCAACCTACCAGCCTTGGAATCCCAAGTTCCTCCCTTCCTATGTCTGACCTTCCCCAGCCTTCAAGGCCTGGCTCAGAGGCCACCATTTCCAGGGCCTTCCCTGATCACAGACTGGCTACACCCTTTCACTCATCTGTACTTCTCCAGGCTTGAGTTCACACTTTGCCTCCTAGGATGCGGCCCTTGCATTGAGCTTGTCTGTGCCCTCCTGTGTTGCTTATATGTTCCCAGGAGGCAGGGACCTATCACTGCTCCTGGTGTCTTTCTACTCCATGTGCAGCAGGGCCCATGGAAGGCACAATGGCATGAGCAAAGCAGGCCACCTGCTAGCTGAGTTGCCTGGCCTCTCTGTGCCTGCTTCTTCCTCTGTGAAATGGACTACCAGATGCCAGCCTGCAGGGTGATGTGAACACTAAGGACAAGAACATCTATAAAGCCCTTTGCAGGTGCTAATAATGTGAACCTGCCCCCAGCTGGGGCCCGGTATGCTAAGCCCAGGCTGGACTGAGGCCTCATTCTCTTCCTTCCTCTTAACCCAGATGCCTCCAAAAGATACCCAGGCCGTTCACTCAAGGTGCTCACATATTCCCCTGCTATCACTGCCAAGGATTCAGTGGCACTGACCCCTGCATGTCCCTGCCCCAAATTCCACGCCCAGCACCTCTCCCACCTCTACATACAGCAGCTGTAGGGATTCCCATTCAGTTTCCCACTGCTCTTGGAATAAGGTTCTCACCCCTTACCGAGGCCCTGCCTAACCTGGCCCACCAGCCTCATCTTGGCCACCCTCACCTGTGGTCTAGTTAACCTGTGAACTCATCAAGGCTTCATTCTACCCCAAGGCGTCTGCATGTGAGGATCCCTCTGTCTGAAACTCTCTCCCGGCTGTTCTCAAGGTTGTGTCCCTTCTAGTCATTCAGGTCCCAGCTCAAAATCTCTTCTTAGAGGTTTTTCTGACTAAGCCTTTGAGAAACGAGGGGACTCTCCTTCACAGCATCCTGTTCGTTTCCTTCACAGTGCTTGGCAAAAGTAACAATAGCATCAAGCCACTCTCTCTCTAGACGGCAAGCTTCCTGAAGGCAGGTGCTATGGTATCCTCTCCAAAATTTATGTTAAAACTTAATGTCCATTGTGGTGGTATGAAGAGATGGGTGCGGAAGATATCCACAACCAAAAATATAAATAAATAAATAAATAAATAAATAAGAAGTGTGGCCTTTTGGGAAGTCAGGAGGGCTCTGCCCTCATCAGTGAACTAGTGCCATATAAAAGGGCTGGAGGAAACTAGCATAGGCCATTTTTTTTGCCCTTCTGTTCTTCTGTCATGTAAAAGCATAGTGTTCATGCCCTTTCTGTTCCTTCCACCATATGAGGACACGTAGGTGGCACCATCTACAAGGAACAGACCTTTACCAGACACAGAACCTGCCAGCCAGCGCCTTGATCTTGGACCTCAGAGTCTCCAGAACTGTGAAGAATTAAATTTCTAGAGCTGGGCACGGTGGCACACACCTGTAATCCCAACTACTCACGAGGCCAAGGCAAGAGGAGCCAAGGAGTTTGAGACCAGTTTGAGCAAAATAGTGAGACCTCCATCTCTAAAAAAGAAAAAAAGAAATTTCTATTGTTTCTAAATTACCCAGTCCCAGGTATTTTGTTATAGAAGCACAAATGAACTGAGACAGCAGGAAACTTGCTGATCTTGTTCACTGTTATTCTCAGTTGCTGGTGTTGAATGTTTAGTAGTAACTCAATAAATATTTGCTGGAAGAAATAAACTTTTTTAGGCCAGGCACAGTGGCTCACACCTGTAATCCAAGCACTTTGGGAGGCCAAGGCAAGTGGATCACTTGAGGTCAGAAGTTTGAGACCAGCCTGGCCAACATGGTGAAACCCTGTCTCTACTAAAAATACAAACATTAGCCAGGCAGAGGCCAGAGCTTCTTATCCCAGCTACTCGGGAGGCTGAGGCAGGAGAATCGCTTGAACCTGGGAGGCGGAGGTTGCAGTGAACCAAGATTACGCCACTGCACTCCAGCCTGGGCGACAGAGTGAGACTCCATCTCAAAAAAAAGAGAAAAGAAAAAAATGAACTTTTTGTTTTCTTTTGAAACAGGGTCTCACTCTGTCGCCCAGGCTGGAGTGCAGTGGTATGACCAGAGCTCACTGCAGCCCTGAACTCCCAGGTTCAAGGGATCCTCTGACCTTAGCCTCCCGAGTAGCTGGAACTATGGGCACACTGGCTACCACACCCAGATAATTTTAAAAAATTTTTTGTAGAGATGGGGTCCCATTATGCTGCCCAGGTTGGTCTCAAACTCCTAGGCTCGAGCAATCCTCCTGCCTTGGCCTCCCAAAGTGCTGGGATTACAGGGGTGAGCTACTGTGCCAGGCCAGAGGAAATGAACTTACTAAGCCCTCACTGTTTGCTAGGCTCTGGGGACACAAAGGTAACTAAAGACCCACCCAAGCCCTGACCCCTAAGGACTCATAAAGAGCTGAGCAGTGGGAGAGCTCTATGCAGGATGTTGTGCTGTCACGGTGAATGCCTGCCTGTTCAAGAACCCCTCACAGCACCCACACACTGCCTTTTTGTTTTTCTCTACTCATACTGTTTCCTCCCCAGCTTTTGCTCTTGCACATCCCTTAGTCTAGGAGTTTCCAGTGGGTTTCCCTGGGCCACACTGGAAGAATTGTCTTGGGCCACACATAAACTACACTATTACTAATGATAGCTGATGAGCTAAAAAAAAAAAAAAAAATTGCAGAAAAAAAATCTCATAATGTTTTAAGACAGTGTATGAATTTGTGTTGGGCTGCATTCAAAGCCGTCCTGGGTTACAAGCAGCGGGCTGGACAAGCTTTCCTTAGTCTGAAATGAAATGTTAATGTTGTCTCCATGCTCTAATCCCTCTCACTCTCAGGGCCCCTTAATATGGAGTCCTTAAAGAGGCATCTGCTTTGCCCTATTGCACAGAATGAGAATTCTTCAGTGGTAGATGGGGATGAGGTTGCATTTGCCTCCTTCCAACCCTCAGCCCAGAGTAGGCACTTAGATATGCTTGGGGAATGAAAGGCGTTTTCCAAAAAGACTTCATACCTTGAGATGCCCAGGCCTACTTGTCACTTCACTGCTCTGCACCCCTCCTCCCCCAGGCTTCCAGACTACAGCCCTCTGTGTGAGGCTCCCTCCTTACTCTGTGGCTTGGGCTGTGACACTGACTAGCTGGGCTATCTTCTTCCAGGCTATGACTGTCCATGCCTTTCCGTGTCCAGCTGTAAAATGTGGCACAAGACAGCAGCTCTCTCTCAGAGACTCAGCTGCCCCTCCTCCTCTTGCCCTGCGCTCTAGAACTCCTTGATTCTGAGGCCTGGCAGGCCCCACAGGGCCATCTCCAGTCTCGGCAAGGGCGGATCGGACCTAGAGATGCTCATGTTGGGAGTGATAAGGTTAGGCGAGGCCTTGGCATCTGTCCCCACAACAGCTTTAGCCTTCTGAACACAAAGCCACAGCCAGATGTTGCTGCCTGGAGCCAAAGGGCTGCCTGGAAGGCCCTGGCCTGACCTCAGTTAGTGGTTGTCACTAAGGAAGGCAAGCAGTGCACTAGCCTTTAATACTTAACCCATCTCAGACTCAGTCTGCTCAGCTGCAAAAGTCCAAATCACAGTGGGCACCTACTTCACTGCGTCGTTATGAGGATTAATGAGGCACTGCATGTAAACAACTGCGCGCAGCGCGCGCCTGCCTCATAGAACACACTCCCTGTGAATGTAAGCCATTCCTCCTGAGGCTCAGGAAAGGCAAGTATCTTGTCTCAGACCACAGGGCTAGACAACTGGAGGAGGAGGGATGTAAATCCCCCACCAACTCCACACAGCAAACACAAAAGAGAACACTCCCTGGGAGTGACACCTGAAGGTCAGGGTCCCACATGCTGTTGACCTCTTCCACAGTTGGCACTTCACTTCAGAGTTTACTAGCTAGCACTCCGTTTGTCATCAACCCCGCGCCTTCAGCAGGACAGGAATCACGTCTTCCCCTTTCCCTACGTCTTGGGCAAACAAACTAACGGCCAAGACATTGAATACCAGTCCGGGTCTCCGCCCCAAAGGGGCTCAGGCTACCGCGTGGCAGAGAGAACCAGAGGGTGAAGAACAAGAGCAAGACAAAACGCCGAGTCTGGGAGGCCAGGGCACCAGCCCTTCCATTGCTCGGTGCTCTCGGCCAGTTTCCTGCCCTTCCCAGCCTCAGTCCTCCACGGTTTCCCACGGCACGGGAGCTCCGAAGGTGGCTCCAGCAGGACTTTTCGCTTCTGGGGAAGGTGGCGCCCCTGCTACCCGGACCCTCCCACCATGCTGACAAGGGTGGCAATCCTGCGAGTGTCAGGAAACCCCCACTGACTGGAACCAGGCGGGTGTGGGGGCGAGGCGGGAGTCGGCCCAAGGTCGCGCGGCTGGACCCTGCCCCGCTCTAGGGCGGGGTCCCCTTCGTTCCTAGGGTGAAGACTGGGCCCACAGACAGGCACTGACCGGGCTCGAGCGGCGGCCCCGCTGCCTCCGCCTCCGTCCTCATGACCCGGGCGGCGCGGGGCGCCCATGGCCCCGGCCCAGAGCGGGCTACAGCTTCCGCTTCGGCTGGGGCGGGAGGGCGGTAGGTGCGCGTCGAGTTCCTTCTCCGCCACCGCCGCCGCTGCGGAGGGGAGAACGGGAGGCGGCGGCTGGGCCGCCCCAAACCCCGCCCCAGCCCTTCCAGGTCTCGAATCTGCAGGCCCCGCCCCCTCCCTAAACCCCGCCCCAAACTTTAATCCTAGAGGTCCCCAGCCTCCTGATTTAAGTCTGCTCCGGCCATTCGCCGCCTCAGCGTCGAGTGGCCCCGCCCTCCCGCCCAATCCTCGCGCAGACGCACAGCCCACCGGGACGCGGGCCCCGGAAGCCACGCCCCTTTCCTTGAGCCACGCCCCAAAGCCCTTGCATTTCCCGAACAGAGGCTCGTCCCTTCAGCAAGCCCCGCCTCTGCTGGGTCCCGCTCCTTTGCCAGTCTTAGGTGTAAGCCCTGGTCTCGCCCAGTGCATCCCCGAGGCTCCAAGCAACTCTCCTCCAACTGTCTTTAGGGATGACCCTGAGCCGGCAGCCGCTCTACTCTATACCTAACTTTATCCGTACCAGATACCTAGCCTCACTCAGGGCGCCCCTTACCTGGCGGTGCCGGGATCAACAAATTAAATTGTGAGGGGAAGTCCCGGCCCTTGGCCCAACCTCCTGCTGTCCCCGGTCTGAGGGCCCAAGCCCCGGGTCTCCGCCTTGCCGTCCAGCCTGTCATTGGTGTGGGGTGCCTGGAAGTGTGACCACCCTCTCTGGCTCTTTGCCGGCCCCCGGGCCCAGTCATCAGCCCTCTTTTCCGGTACCGGAACTATCGTACTGGTGCCCTAGTTTCCCAGCCGGCAGGCGGAGTGAGGAGGAAGCGGAGGCGAGACCGCGCTCAACACTGGGGAAAGAAAGGAGGCGGGCCCTGTGCGCAGCATTTTGGGAACGAGTGGAATTCTGGGAGCTGGGCCCGCCATTCGCTTGACGCACGCCTTCCCCGTAGCATCTTTCGCAGCGCACCGAAGAGAAGGAAAAGTAGGCCAGAGCCGGTGAGGCTGGGGACGGGCGAGGGGAGGTCGAGGCGCCTGTGAGGGGCCAGGGGCTGGAGAAAGACTCGCTGCATGGAAATCTGCGGGGCTCGGGGAGGGAAGAAAGCGGGAAGCTTGGGCCACCCAAACATCAGCGTCGCCTCACTAGCTCCTGGAAGTAAGTTCATTAGCTTCCCCCTCGACGTGCATGCTTCTCACATTCTGTATCTCGAAGTCATTTCTGGTTGACTATCTTCTTCCCCCAAATCCTATGAGGTTTTTTTTTTTTTTTTTTTTTTTAATTAGAGACGGTGTTTCACCATGTTGCCCTGGCTGGTCTCGAACTCCTGGGCTCAAGGGATCCACCGGCCTCGGCCTTGCAACGTGCTGAGATTACAGGCGTGAGCCACCGCGCCCAGCCGGTCATTTTTAAAAAAGTTCTTTGCATCTCTGCCCCAGTCCCCTTTCAGGCAGCAGTCCCCTCATGCTTTCCACACTGTTGCAGCAGTTTTAACTGTTGCAGAAGTTTTAACAAGTTTCTCTGCTTTTAAACCTTACGTTCTATCCATTTTGTAAATAAATGCTGCTATCTTTTCATTGCATCATTCTTTACCTGTAATTCTGCAGTGGTTCCCCACTACCTTCAGCATAAAATTTAGACTCCTAAGGCTGAAAGCCAGGGATCCTCACCAAAGGAGCCTGTCCTTTCAACCTCATGTTCTCCTGTCTTAGGTGCACTTACGTTCCAACTTTGAGTCGTTGCTCATCTCAATAAAAAGTTAACTGCTTGATGCTTTTGATTAGGTCAAGTCAGGTGCTTTCCCTGATTTTCCTCCATGACAAGCATTTCCTGCATATAGCACGTTGTCACTTTGATATTTTCTCAATATCCTTGATAATAAAATAAGTGAAGGGTTAAAGGGCTGAATTAAAAGTACAGCCTGCTCTCCTAGATGTGCATGGTCCTTTGGTCTGTATCTGCACCTTCCATAGGGTAGCCGTTAGCTACATGTGGCCGTTGAGCACTTGGAATATGGCCACTGGGATTGAGGGACTGGGTTTTTTTATTTTAATTCTATTGCGTTTTAGTTAAGTTTAATTTAAATAGCTACGTGTGGACATGAGCTACTGTATTGGACAGCTCAGGCCTGTATTATTCTCAAAATGTAATCATCTACAATTAAGGGTTGACAAATAACAGTGCAACAAATTAACATTCCAATCCCCCTCCGCTGACACGCACAGTATTGGCTAATGGTCCTTTAGCTGAAGATTACGGGACATAGGGTAGCAGGGACACATGGTCGATGGGAGTTGCTCTCTTTTCATTCCTAGTTTTCCTTCTGTCCACCCCACCATTCCTCCTCACCCCACATCTTGCACATATTTGCCAGATAGTTTCCTCCAAGCCAGGAGCTGAGCTTTTTTTTTTTTTTTTCCTTTGGTAGAAAATGCAGCTTTGGCGTTTTTGCTAAGTTTTATGGAGTGCCAGGCCTTGAAGGAAGCATGATGTGTGCTGCATGCCTTCTCAGACTCTGAAAGATGAACTGACTGTTGTCTCTCTCACTGTAGAACTCTCTTCCTGCCAAGATGTCTATTGGTGTGCCAATTAAAGTACTGCATGAGGCCGAGGGCCACATTGTGACATGTGAGACGAACACCGGTGAAGTATATCGGGGGAAGCTCATTGAAGCAGAGGACAACATGAACTGCCAGGTATTCTGCTTTGCATGTGAGGCTGTGTGGGAGGAATGGCCCTGTGTCTTGAAGGACAGAAAAGTGTGGGTTGAGGGTCTCTGGAAATTGTTCTCATTCAGCAATGATTTCCTAAGCGCCTAATGCATACCAGTCAGGTGCTGTTATAGGCTCTGGGGATGTGGGCATGAACGAGACACATAGTCTTGAGGCAGAAAAGCCACTTGGAGGTTTGGAATATTTTACTTTGTCCTTTTTGTTTTTTCCATCCCCAAATTTGGGGGTCTATTTGGGAGAAGTGCTACTTCCTTCAGTAGAATCCTTCAGATTCAGGGCCGTTATCCATTTGCCTCCACTTGCTTTGCGATTAGCAGAATCTTCTCACATACTGTGTGTGTTTCCCTTTTCTTTTGGAGGAGGAGTCTCATTTGATTATTGCAACTACCTCGTGAGGTAAGCAGGTTTGGTGATAGTCTTGTCATCCATAAAATAGGGAGAATGAGATTAAAGGACTCATCACTCTGATGATAAATAATGGAGTAGTTTCCTGATATGGTGTCCTTCTCATGGCCCAACTTTGCCTTTTGCATAGTCATCTGAATTTTTATAGCATTGTTTTTCAGTTGTATCTTCACACTTTCTTTGTTCTTTAAACCACTGGTTAAGAACTTGGACTTGGGAGTCAGAGAGAGATGTGGGTTTGAATCCTAATTATATGACCTCAGATGTATTAACCACTCAGTTTTCTCATCTGTAAAATGGGGGTGGTATTATTTTGGGTTCTTTGATGTAGATGCCAAGACAGAATTATGCAAGGTATTTATTGGGGGAAATGACAATAAAGGATAAAAGAGCAAGGAAACAGTAGTAGGCAGGGAAACTTTCAGTCTGTGATGCTGGTCTGACTGGTGAAATGAGAGGGGAAAGGAAGGAGGATTGAGCAGGAAGAGACTTAGACTACAGCGTAGTTTTGAGGAAATCTCAGCAAGGCAGCGATTGCTCGTTAGAAGAGTCTAGCATGGGGCAGAAATGGGTGGACTAGCACCCCCGGTGTGTTCAGGCCATTGGCTGGCAACGTGGGGAGAGAGTAGCCTCAAGTTGAATGCCATGGTAGACTACAAAGATGGAGATTGTCGGCTGCCTGCATTCCTCATAGCCTGTTCTCTTTTGAAGGGAGATCTGAGCAGCACACCCTTAAGACTGCCACAGGGGTAATATCCACACCCCCAGGACTTTTACAAAGATCAGATGAGCTGTATGTGTGCAACAGCTACTCAGTGCCTCACATACTGTAAGTGTTCAACATATGATACCTATTGCTTTTTTCCAGATGAGAAGGTCAGAGAGGTAAAGCACCTTACACCACGGTCAGGCATCCTGACCATCCATTGGTTTGCAGGGTTCATTTATTTGTGATTTTTCTGTAGCTTTGAGCGTCTGTCATCTTCCTGCGAGGTTGACAAGCTTGGTCAGTTCCCTGAATGCAGAGAAGTAGACCTCTGGTGACTCAGGTTTATTGGATTACTGTCAATAGATCAGTTTATCTATTGAGGGTAGATAAGTTTATCATCTCTCATATATCCAGTCCTCTGGCTTAAGGCATGCTCATCCACTTTAAGGTACTTTAATTTGGTAAGGAGAATGCAAGACTTGGGTTAGTGAATCTTAATGGGTTTGTTCAACTAGCTGTATGTATTTGGACAACTTGCTGGGTTTCCAGGGCCTTCGTCATCCCATCCGTAACGTGACGGTGTCTAACCAGATAACCTTGGTAGCCATTCAGAGATGCAGTCAACGTGACACAAAGTGCACAGACTTTGGTGTCCAACAGACCTGGAATCAGCTTGCAGCCTGCCACCTAGGGTGACTTGGGGTGAGCTTAGCTTTGGATCTCCTTCATCCTCTGGTCCCTCCTCTAAATCAGGGATAAAAATAGCACCTTGGCCTCAGAAGGAACCATAGTGCAGAGGAAATGAGTAGATGGATGTCACATGCCTGACCAATGGTCGGGGGCAGCCACCTGCCTCCCTGCTTGTATTTGTATGCTAGTGCTACCATAACAAAGTTTCACAGACTGGGCAGCTTAGACAACACAAATTTATTTTCTCATAGTTCTTTTTTTTTTTTTTGAGACGGAGTCTCGCTCTGTCGCCCAGGCTAGAGTGCAGTGGTGCAATCTCGGCTCACTGCAAGCTCCGCCTCCCAGGTTCACACCATTCTCCTGCCTCAGCCTCTCCGAGTAGCTGGGACTACAGGCGCCCGCCACCACGCCCGGCTAATTTTTTGTATTTTTAGTAGAGACAGGGTTTCACCGTGGTCTCTATCTCCTGACCTCGTGATCCGCCTGCCTTGGCCTCCCAAAGTGCTGGGATTACAAGCGTGAGCCACCGCGCCCGGCCTATTTTCTCATAGTTCTGAAGGCTGGAAGTCTGAGATCAAGGTGTTGGCAAGGCTGGTTTCTTCTGAGGGATGCGAAGGAAGGATCTGTTTCAGGCCTCTCTCCTTGTTTATAGATGGCTCTCTTCCTGTGTCTTCACTTGGTCTTCCCTCTGTAGTGTTTCTGTCCAGATCTCTTCTTATAAGGATACCATGCATGTAGGATTAGGGCCCACTCTAATGACTTCATCTTAACATAATTATGTTTATAAAGTTTTTTTTTTTTTTTTTGAGATGGAGCCTTGCCCTGTCACCCAGGCTGGAGTCTTGCCTGTCACCCAGGCTGGACTGCAGTGGCGCAATCTTGGCTCACTGCAACCTCTGTCTTCCAAGTTAAAGCGATTCTCCTGCCTCAGCCTCCCAAGTAGCTGGGACTACAGGCACCTGCCGCCGTGCCCAGCTAATTTTTGTATTTTTATATTTTTAGTAGAGACAGACCACCTTATTGGCCAGGCTGGTCTCGAACTCCTGACCTTATGATCTGCTCGCCTCGGCCTCCCAAAGTGCTGGGATTACAGATGTGAGCCACCATGCCCAGCTTGCTTGCTTTTTTTTTTTTTTTTTTTTTTTTGAGACAGTCTCACTCTGTCGCCCAGGCTGGAGTGCAGTGGCATGATCTCAGCTCACTGCAACCTCTGCCTCCTCGATTCAAGCAGTTCTCATGCCTCAGCCTCCTGAGTAGCTGGGACTATGCCCGGCTAGTTTTTTGTATTTTGAGTAGAGATAGGGTTTCCCTGTGTTACCCAGGCTGGTCTCAAACTCCTGAGTTTGCCTCAGCCTCCCGAGTGCTAGGATTATAGGCGTGAGCCACTGTGCCTGGCCCTTTTTTTGAGACAGAATCTTGCTCTGTCGTCCAGGCTGGAGTGCAGTGGCACGATCTCAGCTCACTGCAACCTCCGTCTTCCCGGGTTTAAGCAACTCTCTTGCCTCAGACTCCTGAGTAGCTGGGGTTACAGGCGTGGGCCGCCATACCCCACTAATTTTAATATTTTTTTGTATTTTTAATAGAGATGGAGGCTCATCACATTGCCCAGGCTGGTCTCTAACTCCTGAGCTCAGGCAGTCTGCCCACCTTGGCCTCGCAAAGTGCTAGGATTACAGGCGTGAGCCACTGCACCCAGTCTTTTTTTTTTTTTTTTTTTTTTTTGAGATTAAGCCTTGCTCTGTTGACCAGGCTGGGGTGCAGTGGTTTGATCATAGCTCATGGCAGCCTTGGACTTCTGGGCTCAAGAGATCTTTTCACCTTAGTCTTCTAAGTATCCAGGACTACCAGTGTGCCCCGCCATACCTGGCTAATTTTTAAATTTTTTTGTAGAGACAGAGTCTTGATATGTTTTTCAGGCCAGTTTCAAACTCCTGGCCACAAGTGATCCTGCTGCCTCGGTCTCTCAAACTCCTGGAATTACAGGCATGAGCCACCACATCTGGCCTGTAAAGATTTTTTGTCTCTAAATATGATCACATTCTGAGGTACTAGGTATTAGGACTTCAACAATGAATTTTTTTGAGTGATACAATTTAGCCCGTAACAGGATGTAGAGGCCTCACTGGGTCTACCAAAACCTAGGCACATAAGAGCCAGCAGACTGTGGCGTAGCTAAAGCTGGTGGTGGGTGAACTCGGAGCACTAAAAGTTTAGTTTGTTCAGCACATCTCAGGCTGTGAGGCTTGTCTGTCCTTCCCAGATCCAATCATTCTGCCTTTTGGGAATGAGAACATCCTCTTAGCACTTTTCCTTGCTTGTTCAATAACATTTTCTGTTATAAAAGTGGGGTGGGACAAAATGTGGTGGCTACTCCTATAATCCCAATACTTTGAGAGGCTGAGGCAGGAGGATCACTTGAGCCCAGGAGTTCAAGACCAACCTGGGCAACATGACAAGACTTTGTCTCTAAAAAAAATAAAATAGACGGATGTGGTGGCACATGCCTGTAGTCCCAGCCATTCAGGTGGAGGCTGAGGTGGGAGGATTACTTGAGCCCAGGAAATCAAGGCTGCAGTGAGCTATGATGGTGCCACTGCACTCCAGCCTGGGCGATGGAGTGAAACCTAGTCTCACACACACACAAGCACACTACGATTTGGAAAAGATAAATAGAGTATCTCACTCTGTTGCCCAGGCTATCTTGCACTCCTGGACTTAAGCGATCCTCCCACCTTGGCCTCCCAAATTATTGGAATTACCGGCCTGAGCCACACCTGCCCTGTTTTGGGCTTTTAGTATTTACTTTTTATTCTATCCTCTTTCAGAAATAGTTAGACCCTGTCTCTTCCAAAAAGCAAAAAAGGTTTAAAAATTATCTGGATGTGGGGCCGGGCACTGTGGCTCATGCCTGTAATCCCAGCACTTTGGAGGCCGAGGCAGGCAGATCACGAGGTCAGGAGATTGAGACCAGCCTGGCTAACATGGTGAAACCCCGTCTCTACTAAAAAAAAAATACAAAAAAATTAGCCGGGCGTGGTGGCAGGTGCCTGTAGTCCCAGCTACTCGGGAGGCTGAGGCAGGAGAATGGCGTGAACCCAGGAGGCAGAGCTTGCAGTGAGCCAAAATCGTGCCACTGCACTCCAGCCTGGGCGACAGAGCGAGACTCCATCTCCAAAAATAAAAAATAAAAAATATATATATATTATCTGGATGTGATGGCTTATGCCTGTAGTCCCAGCTACTCTATAGGCTGAGGCAGAAAGGATCACTTGAGCCCACCCAGCAGTTCAGGCTGCATTAAGCTCTGGTTGCACCACTGCACTCCAGCCTGGGTGACAGAGCAAGACCCTCTCTCTAAAATTAAAAAAATTCTATGGCAGAGTAAAAGTAGATACATAGATCATGGTGTAGGTAAGCTGGGGTAGAATGTAAAATGAAGCCAAGCAGTCAGTATCCAGAAATGTAAACCTGAATCTCTATACATTGAATAAACGTATATTCCAGTGTAAGGTTAAGCAGGGAAGATCATCAGTTCCAAAATGCATACTGTTCTTAAGTTAAAATAGCAATTGTGTGGATTTCCCTGGCACTCAGATATAGGAGACACTATTAGATGATATCCTCGACAACATCTCCATACAAAATACCCTGTCTTTTATGGTCCCTCAAGTAGTTTTAAAGTATCTTGTTATCTTAGCACTGTTTTTGACATTTGAAAATGCAAAATATGGCCAGGCACATTGGCTCATGCCTGTAATCCCAGCACTTTGGGAGGCTGGGCCAGGAGGATCACTTGAGCCCAAGAGTTCGGGACCAGCCTAGGCAACATAGTGAGACCCTGTCTCATATGTGTGTGTGTGTGTGTGTGTGTGTGTGTGTGTGTGTGTGTGTGTGTGTTGTGTGTGTGTGTGTGTGTGTGTGTGTGTGTGTGTGTGTGTGTGTGTATATGTATATATATGTAGATATATATGTGTGTATGTATGTGTGTGTGTGTATATATATGTGTGTATATATGTATATATGTGTATATATATATGTATA
The DNA here is from genome assembly GCF_009828535.3 of Hylobates moloch. NCBI lineage: Eukaryota > Metazoa > Chordata > Mammalia > Primates > Hylobatidae > Hylobates > Hylobates moloch. The sequence continues at coordinate 5,717,008 of NW_026652294.1, forward strand.
TATGTGTGTATATATATGTTTATAGGCTTTTTTTTTTTTTTTTCTTGAGACGGAGTCTCGCTCTGTCGCCCAGGCTGGAGTGCAGTGGCGCAATCTCGGCTCACTGCAAGCTCCGCCTCCCGGGTTCACGCCATTCTCCTGCCTCAGCCTCTCCGAGTAGCTGGGACTACAGGCGCCCGCCACCACGCCCGGCTAATTTTTTGTATTTTTAGTAGAGACGGGGTTTCACCGTGGTCTCGATCTCCTGACCTCGTGATCCGCCCGCCTCGGCCTCCCAGAGTGCTGGGATTACAAGCGTGAGCCACTGCGCCCGGCCTGTGTGTATGTATATGTATATATGTGTATATATACACATATATATGTGTGTGTATATATATATATATATTTTTTTTTTTTTTAAAGGAAGAAGAGGAAATACGTATATGTGAAACTCAGGATGAGGTCCCTGAAATGGTGCTTATTGGGTCAGAGGGTGTGCATCTGAGGTTAAGCTGAGAAGGCAGGGAGCTGTTGTTCTCCTCATTCCCACAGCTGCAAGCCAAGCACTGGTGGCCAGTGCTGCAGGATAGGGCATCAGCTGCAGGATATGGCATGTCTGTCAAAATGCTGTTGGCATAAGTGAGAAAAATAACAAAACTCCAAAATATGTCCCCAGTTTTATAAAAATGGACCCAAATTATAAATAATACAAGCAAATACAGAGAGTAATGGTCAAACCGATTTCACTACATTCAAAGTGACTTAATTCTTAGAAGTTCTGGTGGGAGAATGTGGTGTAGAGCTCTGCACAAGCAGACATTGTGCTTTTGGGGCTTCGACATGACCACCCAATCACTGATGGGACTGTTTGAAATCTGTTTTGTTGGCTGTGGCATATAATAGCCATCTTTGGAAAAATGGTCTCTGTATGGAATATGGTATTGTGTCACTGTATAAAAATGAGAACCCAAAAGCAGCTCTCACGCCGGGCGCGGTGGCTCACGCTTATAATCCCAGCACTTTGGGAGGCCAAGGCGGGTGGATCCCGAGGTCAGGAGATCGAGACCACGGTGAAACCCCGCCTCTACTAAGAATACAAAAAATTAGCCGGGCGTGGTGGCAGGCGCCTGTAGTCCCAGCTACTCGAAGAGGTTGAGGCAGGAGAATGGCGTGAACCCGGGAGGCGGAGCTTGCAGTGAGCCAAGATTGCGCCACTGCACTCCAGCCTGGGTGACAGAGCGAGACTCCGTCTCAAAAAAAAAAAAAAAGAAGCTCTCACATGATTGGGTCAGAAAATTGCCCATAACTATTGCTAGGAAAGTTTTTGAAATCTCCGAATTCAATGTAATTGAATTTCTTTAGACATCTAGCCCTCTAGGTGGAAGGAATACAAGTTTTTTAAACTTACCGTATACTTTTTTTTCCTGTACTGTTTGTGAGTGGATTGCATTCATCATGCTCCTCTACCCCATAATACTTTTGTATTTCCTAAGAACAAAGATAGGTAGATGGCCTCAGTTGATATTCCTATTATAGCAGTGGCAACCAAGTGCCTCTGCCTTTGTGTATGTGTGAAATTGTCCTAAAGAACGTCCTAAAGAATGCATTTCTGGTGTATTGACAGGCCTGAGACACCCCAACACACCTTCACAGTCCTGGAGCTAGCTTTCTCCATCTTGGCCCCAGCTATCTAAGAAAGTCCCACCACTTTGTGCTACAGAGATTCTCTCTCTCCCCCTCAGGATGTCATTTCAGTTGGGTACCTGGCTTATACCATATGTGTTTCATTGTGGCTGCTGAGGAAAGTTGATTAAACTGGGTGTTCCTGCCTGGAGTTGATTAAGATCTGATTCACTCAAAAGTTGCTGCCTTGGGCTTGTGATACAAACACAGGTCAGGCTTATTAGCAAGCTCTAGCAGGTGTGTGTGCAGTGAGACTGTGGGGTTTTGTCCACAGCAAGCTGTTCTCAGCCAGTGCTGCAGGGAAAGCGAGAGCAGTAGTGAGCCTGGTTGTTAGGGTTAAAATAGGAGTCAGATGACACTGGACTCTCCTGCTTCAGCCAGGACACAGTTCATTTATGGAAATGCCTAGATTAAGTCTTGTTGGACTTATGCAACAGCTTCTGTCAGGAAAGGAGTGAGATGTGCCCCTGTGTGCTGGAGGGAGTGTGGCTTAGCAGTGGCACAGCTCCCAAAACACATTTTAGCTGTCAATCAGATTTAGCATGTACTGAGTCTCTATTATGTACTAGGCAATAGAGACAGCATTTAGACATACTTTGCCTTGTTCACTTTTTTTTTTTTTTTTTTTTTGACAGGGTCTTACTCTGTTGCCCAGGCTGGAATGCAGTGTTGTAATCATAGCTCACTGCAGCCTTGAACTCCTGGGCTCCAGCCATCCTCCCACCTTTGCCTCCCAAGTAGCTGGGACCACAGGCATGCACCACCACACCTGGCTAATTGTTAAAAATTTTTGTAGAGATAGGATCTTGTTACATTTCCCAGGCTGATCTCAAACTCCTGACCTCAAGCAGTCCTCCCACCTTGGCCTCCCAAAGTGCTGGGATTACAGACATGAACCACTGTGCCTGGCCTGATTTGCTTTTTAACAATTTCAGGAAATGTGATCAGATGCAGTGGTTAAGAGTGTGAGTTAGACAGAACTGGGTTCAAACTCCAGCCAGGCCATGTAAGCATGGTGTGACCTCAAGCAGGAGAATAGAGGGAAAGGGCATGGGTTTCTGGGGACAGATCTGCCTCTGAATGGCTATGTCACTTCATCTCTTTATCATGTAGGATTTTGTGGGGTAACATGAGCTGCCGTGGGGAAATCACCTGGGCCAGCACTTGATGTCTAATAAGTGCTCAGTAACTGTTGGCTTTGTTGTCTTGTATTTTCGAAACTCAACTTTGTAGTTGAGGGAACGGAGGCTCAGAGAAGCCTGGAGATATATGTGGGGTTACACTTCTGACAAATGGCAGAGCTGGATCTCACCTATAGGTCTTTAGGCCTATTTTGTGTCTTCTACAGAGTCATGAGTGTGGCACAGTCCCCAAAACACATTTTTTGTTTGTTTGGTTTGTTTTTTGTTTTTTGAGACGCTGTCTTGCTCTGTTGCCCAGGCTGGAATACAGTGGCGTGATTTCGGCTCACTGCAACCTCTGCCTCCCGGGTTCAAATGATTCTCCTGCCTCAGCCTCCCGAGTAGGTGGGACTATAGGCACCTGCCACCACACCCAGCTAATTTTTGTATTTTTAGTAGAGACGGGGTTTCACCGTGTTTGCCAGACTGGTCTCAGGTAATCCACCCACCTTGGCCTCCCAAAGTGCTGGGATTACAGGCATGAGCCACTGCACCCGGCCCCAAAACACATTTTAATTGTCAGTCAGATTCAGCTGAACCTGAATTGTATCCAGTTTCTGTCTTGGGTAATCTGACCATAAACCTGGCATTCATTTGTGGCACTAGAGGTTATGGTATTCTTCAGGGGAAGAAAAGGATTGGTAAGGACTTGGGAACTCGATGAAAATTTAATAACAGGCTAGGAGTGAGGAGCCTGGAGCAGAAGGTTTATGGGGAATTGGAGCCCTGTTGCCCCTGAAGGTAGAACAGGGATAGTGGGTGGAAGCTCTAGAAACCATTCCTCTAGAAACTGCTCGTATACAACAGGGGCGGCCCCAGAGCACAGTTTTGTTTGTTTTCTTTTTGACAGGATCTTGCTCTGTGGCCCAGGCTGGGGTGCAGTGGCTCCATCACAGCTCCTTGCAGCCTCGACCTCCCAGAACCAAGTGATCCTTTCACCTCAGCTTCTGAGTAGCTGGACTACAGGCACGTGCCACCACACCCAGCTAATTTTTATAGAGACGAGGTCTCACTGTGTTGCCCAGGCTGGTCTCAAACTCCTGGGCTCAAGTGATCCTCCCACCTTGAGCTCCCAAAGTGTTGATATTACAGACATGAGCCACCACACCCAGCCCATAGTTGTTCTTTTCTCGCTGAGTGTTCAAGCAGAGGCTGGGTGGCCAGTTAGCACTTGAGGAAAAGAATGACTGAGTATAAGATGGCAACTAGCCAGACAGAAATCTGCAGAGACAGCACATCTTTCTACAATAAGGGCTGACCCATCTAAATAAATTATAGTTCTCTCTCTTCAGAAGGTTCATACAATAAGCTGCTTTTTCTGTAAATGTGGTGCTTGTTGAGGTTGATGCTGGCAGATTGGTATCACCCTCCCATGCCAAGCTGGTCTCACCTTCAGGCTCCCCATTTGTCCATCCTGCAGTCTATCCTTGTTGACACATTTATCTTTCCTAAGTGCTGCCTTAACCCTATTGATCTTTCTTCTATCGACAAACTTGAGTAACTCCCTTATCTGAAGTAACGACCCTGTCCAGGGTCATTATTCGACTGCTCTGGTCCTCGCATCCTGTAGGCTCCTGCCCAAGTGCCTCCTCTTTTCCTTGTGCAAGCTCTTGCCTCATAACCCTCCAGTAATTTCAGGCCCTTTTTACAGGCCCTGTGGTACCACCTCCATTTCTCAGTCCCTAGTCACCCAAGCTAGAGGGTTCTGTCTCACCTTCTAGAGTATGCACCCTGGAGGGTCAGAACCACATCTGGTATATACTCGTGACCTTCACGGTGCCTTTGAAATCTGAGTGCCAGGCAGTGCAGGGGAAGACAGTTTGGACCAGCAGTTTGAAGTTGTTTTAGTTAGGGTTTAGCACCTTCAAGAGCTCTTCACGTCTTTGCTCAGCAGGCAGTGCAGCACAGCCAGGGCTCTGAAGCTAGGCCAGCTGGTTCGAATCTGGAGTTCCCTGCATTCCAGCTGTTTGACCTTGGATAACTGCTTTGGTTTTTTTAACCTGTAAAAATGGGAGCACTCGGCTGGGCGCGGTGGCTCATACCTGTAATCCCAACACTTTGGGAGGCTGAGGCGGGCAGATCACCTGAGGTCGGGAGTTCGAGACCAGCCTGTCCAACCTGGTGAAACCCCGCCTCTACTAAAAATACAAAATTAGCTGGGCATGGTGGCGCATGCCTGTAATCCCAGCTACTCAGGAGGCTGAGGCAGAAGAATCGCTTGAACCCGGGAGGCAGAGGTCGCGGTGAGCCGAGATTGCGCCATTGCAGTCCAGCCTGGGCAACAAGAGCGAAACTCCATCTCAAAAATAAAAGGGGGGGGAGCACTCATACCCACGCTGAAGGTGTTGTGAGGACTGTTTAGGTAAAGTGCTCAGTGCAGTCCCTGGTGTACACAGTTAGTACTGACGATTGCTGTGTAATTCACCAGCTTTGTCACAGTGTCAGTCTGCTTTTCTGGACTTCCCCCTCCCACCAGTCAAGGCCCTCCCCACCGCTGGTGCTGTTGACCGTTAACTGATTAGCTGGTGATTTCCTTCCAGATGTCCAACATCACAGTCACATACAGAGATGGCCGAGTGGCACAGCTGGAGCAGGTATACATCCGTGGCAGCAAAATCCGCTTTCTGATTTTGCCTGACATGCTGAAGAACGCACCCATGTTAAAGAGCATGAAAAATAAAAACCAAGGCTCAGGGGCTGGCCGAGGAAAAGCTGCTATTCTCAAGGCCCAAGGTAGGTGCTTTTCATGCACAGGTTTTAAAATATAGGTTTGTCTTGTGTCTTGTAGAAAGGGGCCCTATTACTGCCTGGGGACGGAGAGGGTTTAACCTCTGCTCTCTCCACACCCACTGCCATCCCTTCCCCTTGCAGCGTGGAGAGATCCTGTGAGGCCATTATTTTATTTTTTTTTTGAGACAGAATCTCGCTTTGTCACCCAGGCTGGAGTGCAGTGGTGTGATCTCAGCTCACTGCAACCTCTGCCTCCCAGGTTCAAGCAATTCTCCTGCCTCAGCCTTTCAAGTAGCTGAGATTACAGTGTGCACTGCCATGCCTAGCCAATTTTTTTATTTTTAATTTATTTTTATTTTATTTATTTATTTTTGTATTTTTAGTAGAGATGGGATTTCACCATGTTGGTCAGGCTGGTCTTGAAGTCCTGACCTCACATGAGCCACCGCACCTGGAGAGGCCCTTCTTTTCTAGAAGTTCTGTGCAAGAGGTGTGGGATCGCTTGCCCTTGTCTAGTTTGCCGAGCAGACACAGCCCGGAGCAGATGAGCTGACTCGAGTGTGAGAGCAGCATTTCCTAGCGAGACTGGGTCTTATGGATGGACACCAGCGTGTACTTAGGGAGATCTGATAGTGGAGCTCCATTTTCAGAAATAAAGCCACCTTTTAGTACATTCCAAAAGTGAGACTGTCCTTTTCGCAGTCCCCTAGTCTGGCCTTGCTTCTTGGTTAGCCTAATTTGGTTTTATATTTAGGTTCATGAAAGTTCTGTCATGTTGATTAGATAACAGTAATTGCGGCCCTTGGAAACTGTCTTAGTGTTGGTAAAAAAAGTTTGCAGCCAGGGAAGGCACTGGATTCTCCATTGGTATCTTCAGCTGCTATACATGTTTTATATATATGTGAGGAAAAAAGTCAAACTGTGTTTTTCCTCTGCTCTCACAACACAACAATCAACAAAGAAGACTTCTGTGACCAAGCAAGCAGTCAGTTCTGCAGTAGACACCAGCTGGGTGTCCTTCAGTTCTGACATTATCTACCTGGAGATAGCCTGAAAAACCATAGGTTGAGGGCTCGGTCCCACAAGACTGCCCCTGCACCCCCCACTATTATGCATAAGCACAGGCCTCCAGAACATCTCAATGGCTTCAAGTCAGGGTTCTCACGTCTGCCTCCTTGGGTTCGATTAATTTGCTGGAGTAGCTCACACAACTCAGGAATCACATACTTAAGTTTACTGGTTTATAACAGTATACTTTATAGGCTACAAATAAACAGCCACATGAAGAGATGCATAGGGTGAGATCTGGAAGGGTCACAAGCACGAGAGCTTCTAGCCCCATGGAGTTTCCTCCTGGCACATTTGTTCACCTTCCTGTCAGGCTCCGCATGGTCAGCTGTCCCGAAGCTCCCCTAACCCTGCCCTCTTGGGCCTTTTATGGAGACTTCATTGGATAGTCATGATTAAAGGATGGACAACCATGTGGAAATGCCATTAGACAAAATGGGTGTGATCTAACACTAATAGACGGGGTGGGGAAACCCCGCAAGGCCTGTCCAGATTCTTTTTGACCTCTCTCTGCGGCATTTGTTCCTCCAGGGTGTAGGGCAGGACCTTTCTGTGGAGTGAGGTCTTAGGACCCGCCATCAGATTAGAGTCCTGCCTTGGGCAGGTGAAAGGAGGGCAAGAGAAGTTTCAAGAGAGAGAGATTCTGTCTCCTGAGTCCTGCTTCTGAGGCCTAAAGTGCCCCAATGTTATAACAAAAGACTGTAACAAGGACTATAGGAGTTATGAGCTGGGAACCATGGATGAAAGCTCAAGTTTAAAGATGTAATAGTGTGAGGGGCCAGGCGCAGTGGCTCATGCCTATAATCCCAGCACTTTGGGAGGCCGAGGTGGGCAGATCACGAGGTCAGGAGTTCAAGACCAGCCTGGCTAACACAGTGAAACTACGTCTCTACTAAAAATACAAAAATTAGCCGGGCGTGGTGGCACGTCCCTGTAGTCCCAGCTACTCGGGAGGCTGAGGCAGGAGAATCGCTTGAACCCAGGAGGTGGAGGTTGCAGTGAGGCGAGATTATGCCAGTGCACTCCAGCCTAGGCAACAGAACTAGACTCCATCTCAAAAAAAAGAATATTTTATTTGTTATTCAAAGCCTGTCTTCTCCTAGAACCCCTGGGTTACAGAGGAGAATGGCAGTCTTATCATGCTATTTATATGGAGAGTGTTTTCTTTTTGCTACTATGAAATAATTCTTTTTTTTTTTTTTTTTTTTGGAGACTGAGTCTCCATCGCCCAGGCTGCAGTGCGGTAGCTTGATCTCAGCTCACTGCAACCTCCTCCGACTCCCAGGTTCAAGTGATTCTCTTGCCTCAGCCTCCCGAGTAACTGGGATTGCAGGCGTATACCAACACATGCAGCTAATTTTTGTGTGTTCAGTAGAGAAGGGGTTTTGCCATGTTGGCCAGTCTGGTCTCAAACTTACGACCTCAAGTGATCTGCCTGCCTTGGACTCGCAAAGTCCTGGGGTTACAGACATAAGCCACTGCACCCAGCCCGAAATAATTATTTTCTCAGAAAAAAATACAAAAGATAATATAACCCTTCTCCCAGATCTAACACATGTTAACACTTAACTATATTTGTTTCAGAATTGAAAAAATGAATTCAGTGCATCTATAATGTTTTTCAGCTCACCCAAGGCCAGCCCCAGGGATTTGTCTTTTCTGTAGCTCTCAGACCACCTTCTTTGCCCTCAGCATGCTACCTCCCAGCCTCCTGTAGAGAGCAGTGTGGGACTGGAAGGCAAGAGTGTGCTGCTAGCCCCTGCTCTGATGCCAGTCCCCAGCCCCTGCCCCTCCATCTCCATCTCCTCTGTGAAATGCAATGGCTGTCAGCCAGACGTGTTGGCTCATGCCTGTAATCCTGACACTTTGGGAGGCCGAGGTGGGTGGATCACCTGAGGTCAGGAGTTCGAGACCAGCCTGGCCAACATGGTGAAACCCTGTCTCTACTAAAAATATAGGAAATTAGCCGGGCGTTATGGTTCACGCCTGTAGTCCCAGCTACTCAAGTGGGAGGCTGAGACATGAGAATCACCTGATCCGAGGAGGTGGAGATTGCAGTGAGCCGAGATCATGCCACTGCACTTCAGCCTGGGCGACAGAGTGGGACTCCGTCTCCAAAAAAAAAAAAAAAGGCAGGGGGGTGGAAATGCAATGGCCAGGGTGGTGTTGGACCAGGTAACCCTTCAGAACCCTTCTAACTGGTGTCCTAGGACCCTGGCTACTCTGTGCTGTGAGCATTCACTGACCACACTGACCTGGCCTCATGTTTTCTCTTCTTCCCTTTCAGTGGCCGCAAGAGGAAGAGGACGTGGAATGGGACGTGGAAACATCTTTCAAAAGCGAAGATAATTTTCTAAGTTGAACAACTTTGTCCTTTTTTCTTTCAGGTTATCTGAGTTCATTGGGGTGGGTGCTTGTGTATATGTCCTAGGTATCTTTTGACATCTTTCTCTTCAGATCAGGGGAAATGTTTAAGCTAAATAAATCTGGGGTGTTTTTTGTTCTGTTTTGGTTTTTTTTTTTCTTCCTTTGAGAAAGTAAGGACTTTGTGTTCATTTGAAGTTTGCTTTGGCTAAATTTTGACACCCTAGGGGGTGTCCTGGGAGAATGCCAGTACTTTGAAATAGCACAGCTATTGATGAGAGTCTAAGCTGCTGTTCCTGGCCAGTTGCAGGTTAAGCCCCAGAAAAGTTCACCTTGGAGAAGCTCCGAGAACACACAGATTGTGTCTCATTCATCTTCAGACACAGGCACATAGTGTGGCACTTTGTTCAGTTAACATTTGTGGAACTGTCATCAGCTCAGCTTTAACAACACAGGTGACCCTGTCCCTTGATAAAGTCATAGGTAATTCAGGGGCCGGGCGCGGCAGTTCATGCATGTAATCCCAGCACTTTGGGAGGCCAAGGCAGGCGTATCACGAGGTCAGGAGTTCGAGACCAGCCTGGCCAATATGGAAACCCCATGTGTATTAAAAATTAAAAAATTAGCCAGGTGTTGTGGCACGTACCTGTAGTCCCAGCTACTCAGGAGGCTGAGGCAGAAGAATCGCTTGAACCCAGGAGGTGGACATTGCAGTGAGCAGAGATCGTGCCACTGTACTCCAGCTTGGGCGACAGAGTGAGACCGCACCTCAAGAAAAAGAAAAGTAATTCAGGGGATCCTAGTGGCCAGCTTCCTTGGCTCGTATACTGGCTACAACAAGCAGTTTTGTGGTGATTTGGGGAAACAGATTCTTAAGAGTTTATCAGAGCATCTCAGCATTGATTGGCACATCCATAGTTGTTAGTGTAGAAAGGGTGACCAGCAGCTCAGCACAGTGGCTTGCTTCCAGCACTCTGGGAGGCTGAGGTAGAGGATCGTTTGAGAGGAGTTCAAAACCAGCCCATGAGACATAGTGAGACCCTGTCTCTACGAAAAATTTTAAAAATTAACTCGGCATGGTGGTGCACACCTGTAGTCCTCGCTCCTAGGGAGGCTGAGGTGGGAGGATCACTTTAGCCTGGGAGTATGAGGCTGCAGTGAGCTATGACCTTGCCACTGTACTCCAGCCTGGGAAAAAGAGCAAGACTTTGTCTTTAAAGAAAAATAAGTAGTAATAAAGAGTATAAGTTACACAGGGTGAATAATTGTGACAAAAACACAGAAATTGGAAAAGCAGCCTGAAAAAATCAAATAACCAAAAAGAGGTCTTGCCAGGGATTCGGTGTGGTATGAGCTACAGCATAAGCCATCAAGAGGAAAACTGATCAATTATCAGTTCTTAGAATATTGCTCATTGAACAGATTGTTCAAGTAATGAAAGAGGAGGGAAAAAAAATCCAGCACGTTAGTTAACCTGGCATCAATTAATGAGTTTCTAATAAGCTTTGTCTTATGATACTACCTGGAGGTTACAGAACTGGTATTCTTCGAGGAATAAGCATCAGTGAGTTGGTCAGATACAACAGATGTTTAAAATAGGGCTTCAGGCCAAACATGGTGCCCCACGCCTATAATGCCAGCACTTTGGGAGGTCGAGGCGGGAGGATCACTTGAACCTAGGAGTTTGAGACTAGCCTGGGCTGTTAAGCTTTGTTAAGCAAGACCGCATCTCTACAAAAAATTGAAAAGTAGCCAGGCACAGCTGATGCCTGCAGTCCCAGCTACCCTGGAGGTTGAGGCAGGAAGACCACCTGAGCCCAGGAGATTAAGGCTGCAGTGAGCTGAAAGCAGTGGTTTTCAACATCAACTAAGGATCTTATTAGAAATGAAGACTGCAAGCCCCACGCCTGGAGTGGGGCCCAGGAATCTGCATTTTAAACAATTCCCTTGTCCCCAGATAAGTAATTCTTAAGTATTCTATCTTAAGTAGACCTGAAGCTGTATTTTGACCCTGTACTAGTATGTTATTTTAGTATAACCATTACTGAATTCATCATACTTTCACAGTAAATAGTACTTTGAATAATAACACATTACACTTAATAGTAGTGAACTGCATCCTCAATATCAGAAGCAACTTTTGATGTAGTTCACCCTGGACCCGTACAGGAACACCAGCCTTGCAGATTCTCCACACAATGGAAACTGGCTATAACCCTACCTAGATCTGAAAAGTGAAGGGGGATCAGGATCAACCTAAAATATGTAGCTTTGTAAACAGTTTTATATCCTGCATCTTAGGGGGGAAAAATCAGTTGACGCAGATTGAAAACAAGTTGTTCCGTAAGGCTTATTATGAAAAACAGTAGCCCTCCTACCCTGCCTTTACCCCACTTTCCTTGCCTCACAATAGTCCTTCCAACTCTTGGTTGATTTGTTTATATTTACCTCCATGTCTCAATATGAACATGTTTTCTTTTTTTTTTTTTTTTTTTTGAGACGGAGTCTTGCTCTGTGCCCCAGGCTGGAGTGCAGTGGCGCGATCTCGGCTCACTGCAAGCTCCGCCTCCTGGGTTCACGCCATTCTCCTGCCTCAGCCTCCCGAGTAGCTGGGACTACAGGCGCCCGCCAACACACCCGGCTAATTTTTTGTATTTTTAGTAGAGACGGGGTTTCACCGTGTTAGCCAGGATGGTCTCGATCTCCTGACCTCGTGATCCGCCCACCTCAGCCTCCCAAAATGCTGGGATTACAGGCTTGAGCCACCGCGCCCGGCATGAACATGTTTTCATAACTATTCCTTGATGGTTTTTTGTTTGCTTGTTTTAAGAAGGTCTCACTCTCCCCCAGGCACGAGTACAATGGCACAGTCATGGCTCACTGCAGCCTCAACCTTCTCGGGCTCAGGTGATTCTCCCACCTCAGCCTCCTGAGTAGCTAGAAATACTGGTGCACACCACCATGCCTAGCTAATTTTTGTATTTTTTGTAGAGACAGGGTTTTGCCATGTTGCCCAAGCTGGTCTTGAACTCCTGGGCTCAAGTGATCTGCCTGCCTCGGCCTGCTGGGATTATAGGTGTGAGCCACTGCACCTGGCCAGCATTATCTTTTGAATCCTCTCTTCCTCCTGCCCACCATGAATATACTTCCTCTCACCCATCTCCCGGATATTGTAATTCTGGTTAGATCATATTCAGTGTCAAATTATTAAGATGTGATTAAACTTTTTAAAAATATGACAGTGTCATAGTGATCACAGCTGAGTCATATAATGGACTAGATTACCGTGGAACTTTTCCCTGAAAGTAATCCTCTTGCATTTTTATTTGCTTAGTTTTCTATTTGTCACTAATTCAACCCCAATCATATCTAAAGATCATGACACATCATTTATCAGTTATTATTCTTGACCCACCCCAATCTGGACTGGTTTCTCCCTGTGCTTGGTGTGTCGCTGTCACCCTGGGCACTCCCCACACTGCTCCTCTGTTGGATCTCTGTTTTCTGTGTAACCTCTTCTTTTATCACCTTATTTTGGGGGAGTACCTCCGTGTCTAAAAATGTGCTCACAGTTGATTTGATTGGGTATGAAATTCTATGTTGGAATTAGTGCTGGGTGCAGTGGCTCACACCTGTAATCCCAGCACTTTGGGAGGCTGAGGCGGGCGGATCACGAGGTCAGGAGATCGAGACCACGGTGAAACCCCGTCTCTACTAAAAATACAAAAAAACTAGCTGGGCGTGGTGGCGGGCACCTGTGGTCCCAGCTACTCAGGAGGCTGAGGCAGGAGAATGGCATGAACCCAGGAGGCAGAGCTTGCAGTGAGCAAGATTGCACCACTGCACTCCAGCCTTCCAGCCTGGGTGACAGAGCGAGACTACATCTCAAAAAAAAAAAAAAAAAGGAATTAGTATCCTTCAGAATTTTGAAGTATGGCTACTTTGTCATCTAGCATTGCTGTAGAGAAGTCTGTAGTGATTTTGAGTCCAGGTCCTTTTTTTTTTTTTCCTGAGACGAGTCTCGCTCTGTCGCCCAGGCTGGAGTGCAGTGGCGTGATCTCGGCTCACTGCAAGCTCCGCCTCCCAGGTTCAGGCCATTTTCCTGCCTCAGCCTCCCGAGTAGCTGGGACTACAGGCGAACACCACCACGCCCAGCTAATTGTTTTGCATTTTTTAGTAGAGACGGGGTTTCACTGTGTTAACCAGGATGGTCTCAATCTCCTGACCTCATGATCCGCCTGCCTCGGCCTCCCAAAGTGCTGGGATTACAGGCGTGAGCCACCGCGCCCAGCCGGAGTCCAGATCCTTTTTATATGACTTGGTTTTTTTTCCCTTCTGTCACCAATGTTCCAAAATTTCACCAATGACGTATAAATACCTGCCTTGGTGAAGGTCTGTTTCCATGCCAGGCCCCTTTCCGAGTGGACTTTTGTCCTTAATTTCTGGGAAACTTTCTTGAATTCATTCTCAGTGATTTTCTTCCTTAGGTTGTCTGTGGTTTTTCTTTTTCCTTTTTTTTTTTTTTTTTTTTAAAAGACTGAGTTTCACTCTTGTTGCCCAGGCTGGAGTGCAATGGTGCCATCTCAGCTCACTGCAACCTTTGCCTCCGGTGTTCAAGCAATTCTCCTGCCTCAGCAATTCTCCTGCCTCAGCCTCCCAAGTAACTGGGATTACAGGCACCTGCCCCAACACCCGGCTAATTTTTTGTATTTTTAGTAGAGGCGGGTTTTCACCATGTTGGTCAGGCTGGTCTCAAACTCGTGACCTCAGGTGATCCACCTGTCTTCGCTTCCCAAAGTGCTGGGATTACAGGCGTGAGCCACCATGCCTGGCTGTTGTGGTTTTTCTTTCTGGAATTTCTGTTACTCAGATGGTGGACCCAGAATTACCTCTCCTCCCTGTGTGCCCCAACCCCAATTTTCTTTTCTTTTGATCATAATTTATGGAGGATTACTCCAAGTTGATTCTCTGATTGTTCTTTTATATATGTAGATATATAGAGACAGTACCTTGTTCCTTGTTGCAACATCTTTGAGGATATTAATATGCTCTGTAGAAGCTTTCATCTCCCTGCATATGTCTTTCCGCTTTCTGTTCTTTAATCTTTCATGTTACAGACTTTCTTCAGCTGCCTGGCAATCGTTGGTAATCTTGCTTATATTTAAGAGTGGAGTATTAAAAAGAATATGTGTTTGTAAGGTGATCTCATTGAGCTTCTTTGGGGAAATCCCCAGTGTCCATACTTCTAGAACTTTGCTCTGGGCTGGACAGGTTCTCTTGGAGAAACTTTTGGTCTCACATCAGGAGGGTTTACTCTGAGCTGCTGAATTGAGAGCTCTGTTGGGGAAGAGGGTGAGAGTTTCAGCATTCTAGTATGTCCACTTTCAGTTCCTTCATCCAGGTCTCTGGGAGGGCTCCTAGTCCAGAAACCTAACCCCCTCTGGAGAATAAGCTTCCAACTTTTTTGCCAAGATTGGGGAAGTCAGGTCATGTGGAAATATGAATGTTTAAGCATGTTTTTGCTTTTTTTCTTTGAAAATATATTACTTTAAAATGAAGAATAAGGCTGGGGGTGGTGGCTCATGCCTGTAATCCCAGCACTTTGGGAGGCTGAGGTGGGCAGATCACCTGAAGTCAGGCAATCAAGACCAGCCTGGCCAACATGACAAAACCCTGTCTCTACTAAAAATACAAAAATTAGCTGGGTGTGGTGGCACATGCCTGTAATCTCAGTTACTGGGGAGGCTGAGGCAGGAGAATCGCTTGAACCCAGGAGGTGGAGGTTGCATTGAGCTGAGATTGCACCACTGCACTCCAGCCTGGGCAACAGAGCGGGACTCTGTCTCAAAAAGAAAAAAAAAAAGAATAACTCAGATTTAAAGAAGATATAGACTAAAGGATGATGTCATAAAGGTAATTAGACCAGTATTTAACGTGAATTCTGAGCAGGACACGGTGGCTCACGCCTGTAATCCCAGCACTTTGGGAGGCCGAGGCGGGTGGATCAGGAGGTCAGGAGTTCAAGACCAGCCTGGCCAAGATGGTGAAACCCCATCTCTACTAAAAATACAAAAATTAGCCAGGTGTTGGGGTGGGTGCCTGTAATCCCAGCTACTCAGGAGGCTGAGGCAGAGAATTGCTTTAACCCAGGAGGCAGAGCTTGCAGTGAGCCGAGATTGTGCCACTGCACTCCAGCGTGGGTGACAGAGCAAGACTCCATCTCAAAAAGAAAAAGAAAAACCAAAAACATGAATTCTCGTTCTGAGTGCCACCGTGACTACCTCTCCCAGCCTCTGGTTGGTTATCTGTACAAGGGTGGATGTGGACTCACTTGATTCACTGATACTATCCCAGCTTCTACACTGGTAGAACCATAACCTTAAAAAACAATCAAAATAAAGCATACAGGAGCTTTTCTGCCACTAGCCAAGATGAAAGTAATTGACTTATCATTGTGTCTGAAAAAACACACACAAAATAATATGAAACAATGGTTTTCAAGACATCAGACATTGAAGGAGAATAATCCCTGAGAAACGAGAAATAAATAAGGGGAGTTGTACAATTGCCCCAGCTCACTGCCTGACAAGAGTCTCCAAGCTGTGGCACAGGGAAGGGGACTGAAGCTGACCTACCAGCCTGCCTGCATTGAGAAATGAGAGCTGAGAGTTCAGAGAAGCCACCAAGGCAGCTAGAACTATAGGACAATGCCAGAGAAGAAAGCCACACGGAGAACCCAAGAGATCTGCAGCAGGTCGCTTTTGAATATTCAGAATACTGATGAGCACACCGATGTGAGGAAGTTAACAGGCTGGGGAAGACCCATAAAGAATTGGAACAGTGCTTGGCATCTTGCTAGGCTGAGACTAAACATTTTCCTACCAGTCAGACAAAAAATTCACAGGATATGGAGTACAGTGTTGTTTTAAGATGTACCATATCTGATTTTGTTTTAATCAGGTATGGTAAGACCCAGAGACAGCTGCCTTGGAAGAATGTATTACTTACAGTTCTCAAAGAATGGGGCAAACCACGTTACGTGGGCCCTATGGGGAAACACCAGCCTGAGTCAGGAGGCAGAAGGAGCAGTGGCAGAGCAAGACCCAGAGCCTTCATTGTAGTTTTCTCATGAAGGAATGAGTGAGGCAGAGTAGGCAAGTTTGAGCAAGTTTAGGAATGGATAGTCTGAATAATTTTCAGCTGGGTTATAAGTGGTCTCTGTAAAGTACCTTGCCCTGAGGTGATTGAGGGTAAATGAAATACTGGCTTAGTGTATGAGAATTAGATAAAGGAGGCAGTTGTGGGTATGGACTTTGGGTTGTTTGGTTTGTACATGAAAGACACGTTGCTAGCAAGTTGTTTACTATCTCTAGGAATTAGCTAACCCTGGGAGGAGCATCCTCCAGGATTAGCAAGGCCCAAGATACCAAAGTATCATAAAACAGAAAACAAAAGGCATGATTATTACAAATATCCAGGAAGGTCTTGCCTGGTAAATGAGGAATAATTAGCCCAAGACTGAGCGCTAGACCTGAATAACAAGTCATAAAAACAACACATTAAAACATGAAACTTTTTCCGGACCAATTAAATATATCCAAGAATAAGACTCAAAAAGATTTATAGGAATATAAAAATGTCCAGTACCCCACACGGTAAAATTCACTATGTCTGGCTCCAGTCAGAGATTGCTAGGCATGCAAAGATGCAGGAAAGCACAGCACATAATGAGATTAAGAGATCCAAAACTACACAGATGTTAGAATTAGCAAAGAAGGGCCGGGCACAGTGGCTCAAGCCTGTAATCCCAGCACTTTGGGAGGCTGAGACGGGCGGATCACGAGGTCAGGAGATTGAGACCATCCTGGCTAACACGGTGAAACCCCCGTCTCTACTAAAAATACAAAAAATTAGCGAGGCGTGTTGGCGGGCGCCTGTAGTCCCAGCTACTCGGGAGGCTGAGGCAGGAGAATGGCGTGAACCTGGGAGGCGGAGCTTGCAGTGAGCCGAGATCGCGCCACTGCACTCCAGCCTGGGGGACAGAGCAAGACTCCGTCTCAAAAAAAAAAAAAGAATTAGCAAAGAAGGACATTAAAAGTTGTAACTATATATTTAAAAGCTGAGCAGATTTTAAAAGAAGAATCCCTGATTTCAAGAATTATTATAGAGCTATACTCATCAAAACAGCATGGTATTTCATCAAGTTAAGCAAATAGATCAAAGGAACAGAGAGTCTGAACACAAATCCACACATGTATACAAAATGAGTTTTTTCAAAGCCACAAAGGTAATGCACTGGAGAAAGGATAGCATTTTCAACAAATGGTGCCAGAACAATTGGATATCCGTATGGAAGAATCCCCCCAAACTTGGGTCTATACCTCATGCCATACAAAAAAATTAATTCCAAATGGATCATAAACTTAAAACTATAAAACTTCTAGAAGAAATGTAACCCTAAACCTTGAGTTAAGCACAAATTTAGATATAATACCAAAAGTACTATCCATGAAAGACCAAACTAATATACCACCAGAATAAAAAACTGCTTTCCAATGACACTGTTAAAAGACTAACCACAGGCCGGGCGTGGTGGCTTATGCTTGTAATCCCAGCACTTTGGGAGGGCGAGGCGGGCGGATCACGAGGTCAGGAGATCGAGACCACGGTGAAACCCCGTCTCTACTAAAAATACAAAAAATTAGCCGGGCATGGTGGCGGGCGCCTGTAGTCCCAGCTACTCGGAGAGGCTGAGGCAGGAGAATGGCGTGAACCCGGGAGGCGGAGCTTGCAGTGAGCCGAGATCACGCCACTGCACTCCAGCCTGGGTGACAGAGCGAGACTCCGTCTCAAAATTAAATAAATAAATAAATAAATAAATAAAAGACTAACCACGAAATTTTGGCAAAGCTAAGTGTAATAAAAAAACGTGTATCCAGAATATATAAAGAATTTGCGGCCAGGCACCGTGGCTCACGCCTGTAATCCCAGCACTTTGGGAGGCCTAGGCAGCCAGATCACCTGAGGTCAGGAGCTCGAGACCAGCAACATGGAGAAACCCCGTTTCTAGTAAAAATACAAAATTAGCCCAGCATGGTGGCACATGCCTGTAACTCCAGCTACTCAGGAAGGCTGAGGCAGGAGAATCGCTTGAACCCAGGAGGCGGAGGGTGCGGTGAGCCAAGATCGTGCCATTGCACTCCAGCCTGGGCAACAAGAGTGAAACTCTGTCTCAAAAAATAAAGAATTTGCAAAGCTCAATAATAAGACATGGGGAAAAATTTTGAACAGACTTGAGAAGATACAGATGGCAAACATGCACATTAAAAGATGTTCAGCATCATTAGTCATTAGGGAAATGCCCAAGTTAAAGCCAGAGAGATACTGCTACACACCTAGAAGAATGGCTAATGTTTAAAAAACTCACCATGCTATGTGCTGCTGAGTATGTAAAGCAACAAGAACTGCCAAACACTGCTGATGGGGATGTAAAACTGCACCACCACTTTGGAAAACAGTTTGATAGTTTCTTAAGACGTTAAAAATACATCTACCTTATGATCCCTGCATTCCACTCCTAGGTATTTACCCAAGAGAAAAGGAAATATATGTCCATGCAAAAACTTATACATGAATTTTCATAGCAGCTTTATTTGTAATAGCCAAAAACTGGAGACAACTCAAACATCCATCAACAGATGAATGGATAAATTGTGGCACACCATCCAGTGCAATACTCGGCAATAAAAAGGAACAACTGGTACACGTGAGTGAGCCTCTAAATAATTGTGCTAAGTGAAAAGCCATATAGAAGAGAGTACATGCGGCTGGGTGTGGTGGCTCACACCTGTAATCCCAGCACTTTGGGAGGCTGAGGCAGGCAGATCACTTGAGGTCAGGAGTTCAAGACCAACCTGGCCAACATGGTGAAACCCCATCTCTACTAAAAATACAAAAGTTAGCTGGGCATGGTGGCCTGCTCCTGTAGTCCCAGATACCCAGGAGGCTGAGGCAGAACTGCTTGAATCTGGGAGGGGGAGGTTGCAGTGAGCTGAGACTGCACTCCAGTATGGGTGACAAAGTGAGACTTCACCTCAAAAAAAAAAAGGATATATGATTCCATATATCCCAAAATCTAGCAAATGCAAACTGTAAAAAACAGCAAATCAATGGTTGCTTTTGGATGGCAGTGGGCATGGAGAGGCAGGAGGGAGGGATTACCAAGAGGCATGACAAAACTTTTGGGGTGACAGGTACATTTACTATCTTGATTGTGATAGTGGCTTCATAATCTTGTGTAATGCTCGGAATGTCTACTTTTTGTGTTTCAATTATACCTCAATGAAGGGTTATTTTAAAAAAATATTTTAAAAAACAAGCCGAGCGCAATGGCTCATGCCTGTAATCCCAGCACTTTGGGAAGGCAAGGCGGCAGATCACAAGGTCAGGAGTTCAAGACCAGCCTGGCTAATATGGTGAAACCCTGTCTCTACTAAAAATACAAAAATTAGCCAGGCATGGTGGCAGGCTCCTGTAGTCCCAGCTACTTGGGAGCCTGAGGCAGGAGAATCCCTTGAACCTGGTGGGGCAGAGGTTGCAGTGAGCCAAGATCATGCCACTGCACTCCAGCCTGGGTGACAGAGTGAGACTCTGTCTCAAAAAAAAAAAAACAAAAACAAACAAACAAACAAAAAACATTGTGCATAGTTGGAAAAGAAAATACTAGTTTTCATGGGTGATTGGCAACTAGCTCTAAGTGGAACAAGTGCATTTTCCTTTCCTTCCAGGTCCCGGAGAAAAACCTCCATGCTGGGTTGATAGCAGCAGCTAGGATCAGTTGCCCAAACTCTGGATTCTCGAGATGAAGACCATCCGCAGAGGCTGACCTCTCCTGCGGGCTCATGTCCTAAAGCACCTTATTTGGGCTCAAATATCCTCCCTTTTAGGACAGAAAAGAAGTTCCCGAGTCTTGGTCACACTGGGCCTGTGGAGCACATCATCTTTTCTACATATATCCTTTTGATGTTCTCAGCATCCCTGCAAGGCAGGTTAAGGCATGAGGAGCCTCAGGCCTAGGGAGCTGAAGGAAGATTCCAAGAGCTGGGTGTGGATGCCGCACCCCTGAGCCTGGGCCGCCTGGGTTTTGCTCAGTCTGGGAAGTACTTCCAAACCCACTCTTCGCTAGTCTCTTACAATCCTGCGGGAGGGCAAAGCCCAGATCATCATGGCTGCTTCCACCATGTAGCTGCAGATCAAGAAACTGAGGTCCAGGGAGGTCCTGACTGGCTTTGCCCCAGGGACAACGAAGCTTGAAGTCTGTTCCCCACAGGAGGACCATGATGGTTCTCTTGCTTCGAATGGCCTCTTTGGAAGGGGCTTGCTCATTTAGGTGAATCCTGGGGCCAAGCAGCCCCAGTGACAGTCCCTGGGATGGCGGTAGGAGAGGGAGCAGCATGCAGGCGTTAACGTCACAGACTGGCACCAGGCCACCCGGGCTTACACTCTGGCTCCTCCAGTTCCTGGCTCTTTGAACTTGGACAAGTAATCCCCTTTCTTTATTTTTTCTTTTTTTGAGACAGTCTCACTCCGTCACCCAGGCTGGAGTGTAATGGCGCAATCTCGGCTCACTGAAACCTCCACCCACCAGGTTCAAGCAATTCTGCCTCAGCCTCCCAAGCAGCTAGGATTACAGGCACCCACCAACACGCCTGACTAATTTTTTTTTTTTTTTTTTTAGTAGAGATTGGGTTTTGCCATGTTGGCTAGCCTAGTCTTGAACTCCTGACCTCCACCCGCCTCGGCCTCCCAAAGTGTTGGGATTACAGGCATGAGCCACGCCGCCTGGCCAACAAGTCCCCTTTCTTAACCTCTTTCTGCCTCAGTTGACTCACCTGGAAAACAGAGCACCTACCTCCTTCAAATGAGAAGAGAAAGGAGTATAAGGCCATCAGAACAGTACCTGGCACAAGGGAGGCTATGGAAGTGCTTGTTGAATAAAAAAAATGGCTTCATCTCTGGCCTAGTCCCAAAGGTTTGGGTTCTTGCCATTGCCACCCAGAGAGCCCTGGGTGGAGGCCCTGCTGACATTGAAGAGTGCTTGCCCTCCTCCCCTCAATGCGGTAGACACTTTCCAAAACTTATATCATCCTCACTCCAGTGGGACAATGGAAGGCTTGGTGTACCTCATTCCCAAGATAAGGGAAACAGGCTCTGAGAGGACCACATCTCCAGCAAGTGACACGCTGGGAGCAAGGCCAGTCCTGTCTGCCTCCTAGACTAGGCGTGAGTGAGGACTGGCCTGAGTACGGCCCACCTGCTTCCTCCTCCGTTTGGAGCTTGGGCTGGAGCTGTCCTGGCCAGTGCTCTCTGCCTCACCAGGCTCCATGAGCTACAAGCTGCCACTTCCTGAAGCTTGGTGGCCCTGCCCTCGACGGCCTTGCTGGTGGTCGTGAAGGCTCCGTGAAAGCTGTTAACACCTGCATGGCAGTGAGGCCAACCTTCCCCACTTGATCTGTTTCAGCTCTGGCTCCGCTACTGCATCGTGTGCTTCTGTCCAAGAGGTAGAGAGACCGAAACTATCTGCTGCTGCCTGGATTCTCCCAGAGCTTGCCTGGAACACCAGCTCAGGTCCTCACGCGCCATCCTGGTAGGAATCTCTCAGTGATGGTGGAGGGTTTGAGGGCTGGCTTAGGGCCAGTGGTGGGCAGGGAGTCAGCAGGGCACAAGGGACTGGAGAGCTTAGCATTTCTCCAACAGGAGTTTCAGGGGGAGCTCAGAGGCCTGCTTATGTGACAGGTTTATCAGCTTGCCTGGCCCAGGGCCGGCTCTCATACAGTTTTGATTTAAATAATAGATTGCTCACAGAATAAGTGCATGTTGGTTTAAGCTTTCATTTTCTCATAATCCTTCTCTCCGCTGGCCCCTCCCACCATCTACCCCATTTTGCCTCACTCTGGGGAGCCTGAACACCCTGTTCCAGAGTAGGGGCATAGGGAAACACTTCTATGGCTTCTGAGCTGCTGGGCAGGGCCAGTCCCTACAACAAGGAGAGCTGGGAGGGAGCTGGACCCCAGGATGGAGTGCTGAGAGCTGAAAGTCCTATTTAACAGAGGGGAGGGAGCAGAGATCCCAAAAAGGGAAAGGCCTGGCCAGGTCCCACGGCAAGTCAGGAGCAGATCGGGGCTGAACTGTGAGATCTCCAATCTCTCCAAAGCCTTTGGGTAAGAAGTCCGCCTAAAGCAGTGAGATCAGTGGGGTCTAAGGAAAATCCTTTTCCTCACTGCCTCCATCCCAGTCCTGGGACCCAACACCATCCTGTCCTCACCCTCCTTGGCCATCTCCTTCTGCCCTGAGAAGCTGTTATGCATCCAGCCAGACTGGGAATGTGCTGGAATCCATGCAACACGGGATGGATGCGCCGCTTACAGTCCCCTGTGGGCCATGGCTGTGAGAGAAAGTCAGAGCTGGTGGCTGGGGTGTGTAGGCCCAGGAGGACCCCTGCCTCCTCCTTAGCCTTGGAGCCCCCCTCTGCTGCTGAGTCTCTCCTCATCTAGCAGAGGCCCACTGCCCCCAGACCTTACCTCCTGGCTCAGCACATGACTTCCCCACTCTGGGCCTCAGTATCCCCCCGGACATCTATAAATTCCTTTCCCGCCTGCCCTGCCTGTCTTCTAGTTGGGCTGAACTGTAACTCCCCACACAGGGCTGAGGGTGACTGTGGCATTAGGCTTCTGGTTGGGAGCCCACCCTGATGGTGCCTGGGGAGGAAGGGAGACAGTTCCCCCGCCAGGGGCAGCCCTAGGACTACTCTGCCCCCAAGGCCCCCTGCTGCTGACGATGCGCACCTCCACCCCCTGCATGCTCTCCCACACGGGGACCCCCAGGGCCTGGAGGGAACACACAAGCACTTTTGTCTCTGGCTTGCTGTGTCTCCTAACCCCACAGAGCTGCCCCTCACCAAATACAGGAGGCCTGGGGCTGGGTACTGGGGGTGGCAAGCAGCACTGTATCCTGTGGGAGGCAGGCACCAAGTCCTCTCACTTAGTCGGCTGTGGCCCCTGCCTCTGGTCTGTGCAGCCTTGTCCCCTGCCCAGAGGGCCCTGGTGGCAAGGCTGGCAGCCTGGGCTCAGACGTGAGCTTGCTGTGGGGCTGTGTGTAGAGCTTTGCTCCTCCTGGGGCTCCCAACCCGCTCCTTCACAGCTCCCCTTCTCAAGGAGCCCAAGCCCTGCCCACATGTGAGGGCCTGCTCCCTGGAGGCCTCCTCTAACTCCCCAGCCCACAGGGATGGACCCAGGATCCCCACATCTTAGACTCCATGGGGGACTTGCCCAAAGAGCACCTGGGGGAAAGTCAGTGTGACCTTTGTCCCTCCCTTTTGGATAGACACAGCCACCCTTTCTCCCCACCCCAGCAGCAGGGCTGTTGCTCAGTGACCCTGAGGTCGGTGATGCAGAAAAGCAGAGGCAGGTGTCATTTTTTATTGCGGGGTCCACACTGTGGGTGCTGGGGCCCCTCCCACTGAGGGAAGGCTGAGCCTCTAGCTGGGGCTGGCCACCTGGCCACCTATGAGTCCATTCTCCTTCTGTCTCCTTCATCTCAGGCTGAGCATTTGCACTGGATCTCTGGGGGCCTGTGAGTCCTCCTCAACCTTCATCGCCCACTATCATGTGCTTGAGAGCATCACAAGTCAGTAGCAATGAGCCAGGTGGGTGATGGGTCACCTGGCGCAGCAGGCCTGGGGCTCAGGTCCCAGCCCAGCAGCTATGGAGTCCCAGGTGGAGGCAGGGGTGGTGGCCCCGACCACACCGCCCTCAGGCTCAAGGTCCAGGCCCTCGTAGATGGTGGGGAGTGAGGTGCGCTGGCTCAGCCGCCGGCGCAGGCCGACCAGCAGGGGCTGGGGCAGGGAAGCCACATCCACATTATTGCCCAGGTCCACCCAGGCCAATGCAGGGAACTTGGTGGTGTCCTT
>NW_026652294.1:5741080-5769944 GCF_009828535.3 Hylobates moloch
TCAAGTGATCCTCCAGCAGATCCTCCCCAGTAGCTGAGACTAAAGGCTCCACCACACCCAGCAAATTTTAATTTTTTTGTTGGGTTTTGAGATATTTCTTTTTTTTTTTTTTGAGACAGAGTCTCGCTCTATCGCCCAGGCTGGAGTGCAGTGGCACAATCTCGGCTCACTGCAAGCTCCGCCTCCCAGGTTCATGCCATTCTGCTGCCTCAGCCTCCCGAGTAGCTGGGACTACAGGCACCCACCACCACACCTGGATAATTTTTTTGCATTTTTAGTAGAGATAGGTTTCACTGTGTTAGCTAGGATGGTCTCGATCTCCTGACCTCGTGATCCACCTGCCTTGGCCTCCCAAAGTGCTGGGATTACAGGAGTGAGCCACCACGCCCGGCCGTGTTTTGCTATATTTCTTTTCACTATGCTTTGAATTTTTAATGTTTTCTTGTTCCCCACCCCCACTATATTTATGTAGCTTCTCAATATTTTTTTTGTAGACTCACTATGTTGCCCAGGCTTGTCTTGGACCTCCTGGCCTCAACTTCTACCTCAGCCTCCCAAAGTGTTGGGATTACAGGCATGAGACACCAAGCTTGGCCTCAGACGGCCTTTTTTTTTTTTTGAGATGGAGTCTCGCTCTGTGGAGTGCAGTGGTGCAATCTCGGCTCACTGCAACCTCAGTCTCCCAGGTTCTAGCGATTCTCCTGCCACAGCCTCCCAAGTAGCTGGGATTACAGGCACAACCCACCATGCCTAATTTTGTATCTTTAGTAGAGACAGGGTTTCACCATGTTGGCCAGGCTGGTCTTGAACTCCTGACCTCAGGTGATCCACCCACCTCGGCCTCCCAAAGTGCTGGGATTACAGACGTGAGCCACCGCGCCTGGTTCAGAGGGCCTTTTTTTTTTTTTTTTTTTGAGACGGAGTCTGGCTCTGTCGCCCAGGCTGGAGTGCAGTGGCGCAATCTCGGCTCACTGCAAGCTCCGCCTCCCAGGTTCACACCATTCTCCTGCCTCAGCCTCCCAAGTAGCTGGGACTACAGGCGCCCGCCACTACGCCCGGCTAATTTTATTTTGTTGTTGTTGTATTTTTAGTAGAGACAGGATCTCACCGTGTTAGCCGGGATGGTCTTGATCTCCTGACCTCGTGATCCGCCCGCCTCGGCCTCCCAAAGTGCTGGGATTACAGGCATGAGCCACCACGCCCGGCCCTCAGAGGGCCTTTTCTAAGTAGAGAATTCCTGCCGGTGTCCCTGCCGCTTGGCCTCTTCTCCTCATGATGAATGGATAGAGAGAGGGAGGGAGGCTCTTAATTCTCCTGGAGTCAGCTCCAGACAGACAGGGTATTGGCATGCCAATTTCCAGCCTCAGTGGTAAAGGTCAACACGCTAATCATCCTCCTCCATGAAACAGCGACAAAAATTACCTGAAGAAAGCCACAGCCAAGCTCCAGGCCCCTGCCTCACAAAACCCCTTCCCCATGCCTCTCTCAAGGCGACCCTCATCCCTTGTAACCCTCTTGGTGAATCAAAGCCCTCTCTACCTGGGCCTTAGCCCAGCTGTTCCTCTGCTAGGAACCCCTTCCTCTCTCTGCCTAACAAAGTTATCTGCAGCCCAGCTGCCACCTCCTCCAAGAAGTCCTCCTGGATCTTCAGGCTGTATTCTAGTGCTTCCTTAGCCCTGGCTCTTGCCTGCACCTGCATTTACCCCACCAGGGACTTGCTCTCCTGGACTGCAGGGCCTCTCTCAGTTTTGACATAAGCAGGAGCTGTGGACCCACATGGCCAGTCAGTGACCCGCCTCCACCAGGAACTTCCTGCAGGCTCAGGCAGGACAGGAGGACCCCAGAGCTCTGGGCCACAGCTCAGGGTTTCTACTGCAGGGTTTCTCACCCAGGCCCCTGAGGTTACCCACTCACCGGCCGCCTGGATGTCCTTCACAATCTGGGCCGTGAGGCTGCCGTTGTAGAAGGCCTGGGCACCCTCGATGGCCAGCGTCTCGTAGGTGTCAGCCAGCCGCGGCAGGGTCAGTCTCTCCCCCTCCCGAAGCACCTTTCCATCCCGGCAGAACACCTCACTGGGGCAGAGGGGGCTCACGTGAAGCAGCAGGTGGGGTGGACTCAGCTAGACCACCCCCCACACCCATCCACATAGGAGAACGGAGCAGAACAGGGGCAGCGCCTGTCACAGGTGGGTGGCCCCGTCACTCAGCGCTCATCCTCCTAGTGTCCCTTCCGGGAGCCTCCTAGTGTCCCTTGCCACTCAGGACACACGGCCAGCCACAGTGGCCAGTGGGACCCCACACTCAGAATGTGTCCCCACACGTGGTGGGAAGGGTCTGTATCTCCTCATCCCATTATCAGCGCTGGGTCCTGAAGGCAGAGGGCCGCTCCACTGCTGCTACAGCCTGCAAGGTCCTTGGGATGTGCCTGCACTGCCTGTGTCAGGGGGCTGCACCCACAGACATACCACAAGACAGGCTGCTGCTCAATGACGGTCCGCTTGTTTTCCAGGGCTGCTGCCAAGCCCTTGCCCACGGGGAAGCCCTGGCGGGCCAGCTGGATGCTGGGCTGGAAGAGGCGAGCCCAGGGCAGCCGCCCATGCCGCTGGTGTGCCAGCTCATAGCCTCGGATCTCCCCGGGCACCGCCACTGACAGCCCCCCTGGGGAGAGAGAGCCACAGTTAGTGACCCTAAGTGGGGGACATTGGAATCTCTCGCAGGCGGCATCCCAGGCACATTCCCTGACTCATTTTACAGATGGGGCAATGAGGCTTAGGAGGAAAGATTTTTATTTTCTTTTTTGAGATGGGGTCTTGCCATCTTGCCCAGCCTGATCTCGAACTCCTGGACTCAAGCAATCCTCCCACCTCGGCCTCCTGAGTAACTGAAATTACAGGCGTGAACCACCACACCCAGCAGAACGGGATTTTTATTTTATTTATTTATTTAATTTTTAATTTTAATCTCTTTTTTTAGGAGGGGATGTTTAATTTTTTTTTTTAGGAGAGGCTCAGCAGGCAGGAGTGTACATGGACCAGGGATGTCTGAGGAGGGCACAGGAGGGGAAGCAGTAGCATGCGGCTGGGTTTTGCTGTCCCAGGATGAAGTGTCTGTCTGTGCAGGTGCCTGCATGTCTAAAATCCTGTGCCAGGCCAGACCCCCTCCCATCTCGCTGACCACAAAGCCTTATCCTGCAAGACTCATGGGCTCCACCAGAATGTGCCAAAGCAAGAGCAGGTCCCGGCCTGACCCAGGTCAAGCACAGGCCACCCTCAAGACACAGCCAGCCCCAAGAAAGGGCTCCCTTCCTCTTTTCTACTGCCCCAGAGAGGCAAGACTGAGCCTTAACCTCCATCCTGTCCCCTCTCCCAGCCTCAGTTTCTCCATCCAACTATAAGGGTTTTTGTTTGTTGTCTGTTTTGAGACAGGGTCTCACTCTGTTGTCCCAGCTGGATGCAGTGGTGCAATCACGGCTCACTGCAGCCTTGGCTTCCCAGGCTCAAGCGATCCTCCCACCTCAGCCTCTGAAGTAGCTGAGACTACAGACATACCCCACCACACGTGGCTTTTATTTTTTGAGATGGAGTTTCACTCTTGTTGCCCAGGCTGGAGTACAATGGCACAATCTTGGCTCACTCCAACCTCCACCTCCCGAGTTCAAGCAATTCTCCTGCCTCAGCCTCCCAAGTAGCTGGGATTACAGGCATGCACCACCATGCCTTGCTAATTTTTGTATTTTTAGTAGAGACGGGGTTTCACCAGGTTGGTCAGGCTGGTCTTGAACTCCTAACATCCTCCTCAGCCTCTCAAAGTTCTGGGATTACAGGCATGAGCCACCACTCTCAGCCTAATTTTTTATTTTTGTTTTTTGTAGAGACAGGGGTCTCGCTATGTTGCCAAGGCTGGTCTCAAACTCTGGCCTCAGCAATCCTCCCACCTCAGCCTCCCAACATGCTGGGTACAGGTGCACCTAGCCTAAAGGGGTTTTGCCTTCCAGTTCTGACAGACCCCTGGGCCTGCTTCCCCGCTGAGCCTCACTGCCCATATGGACACTACAGACACTGACCCTTTGCCCAGAAAGGTACAACTATGGCCTCTGCCCCCAGGTACTCTCTTGCTCTTGCCAGAGATGATGGGGCCATTTGGCTACTCCCAGTCTTGGCGGCGGCGGCTCTACAACTGCCTCTTCCACCCTGAAGCCTGGCACAAGTTTCCAAGAGCTGGTGGTTTCAATTCCTAGAAGCTGCACATACATCCCGAAAGGTCTGACACCCAGCACATGATTCCTTCCACCTTGCAGTCAGACAGAAGTGTTTGTTTGTTTGTTTTGCTTTTTTGTTTGTTTTTGAGATGGAGTCTTGCTCTGTCTCCCAGACTGGAGTGCAGTGGCATGATCTCAGTTCACTACACCCTCTGCCTCCCAGGTTCAAGCGATTCTCCTGCCTCAGCCTCCCGAGTAGCTGGGATTACAGGCACATGCCAGCACACCAGGCTAAGTTTTGTATTTTTAGTAGAGATGGGGTTGTGCCATATTGGCCAGGCTGGTTTCAAACTCCTGACCTCGGGTGATCCACCCACCTCGGCCTGCCAAGGTGCTGGGATGACAGGCGTGAGCCACCGTGCCCAGCCAAGACAGGAGAAGTTCTAATGTTTGATAGCAGACCAGGGTGACGATGCTTAGCAACAGTATTTTGTATATTTCAAAGTAACAAAGAGAGGACTATGGTGCTAACACCCAGAAATGAAAAATATTCAAGGTGATGGAGACCCCAAATACCCTGCCTTGATCATTATACACTCTATGCATGTAACAAGCACTCACATGTACCCATAAATATAGAAAATATCATGTATCAATATCAGAAAAAAAATCTTCTCCTGACCTCAGGCCAGTCAGGCTCTCATGCCACCACACTTGCCAAGCTCTCCGACAACCCCCACACTGCCAGACCCAGTGCCCCTTCTCAGCTTTACTGGGCTCATCACTCTCCCTGAGAGCTGCCCCTGAATCAGGTGGGGGCATTGTGAGGGGATTCTGGGGCTGAGGGGGGTCCTGGAGCCCACGTCTCCAAGGCAAACCTGCAGGGCCCACCCTGATGCTCAAGCCTTTCTGGGACTCCCAGGGGTCCAGCCTGGCTCTGGTGGGACCTCCATGCGGCCTGGGAGGGACCCAGCACAGCCCTGCCCCTTCCCCAGGCTGTCTCTGCCCCTCCAACCCTGGTCTTCAGAGATTTCTTCTCAACGCACCTCTCTCCCTCTTCCCCCATCTGGCACCAACCTGAATTTACCTTTGTGAATATCACTTAAAATAAGCAACCTGTTGTCCTCAGCACTTTACAGTTTGTACATCTCTCTGCTCAGGTCACAGCAACTATGTACCTCTGGCCCTATTTCACTCTCCCTGGTGATAAAGGAGGCACATGCCCAGCACCTCGGGCGCTGCCAGCAGACCCACCTGAACAGGACCCAGGTGTCACCTCGCTGAGCCTTCACTCAGGCACCAGGCTCAATACCTTCCCGGGGCTCAGAGACCCAGAGAGGCAGCATCCTCTGCCCAAGGTCACATAGCCCCAACTGGTGCAGAGAAGAGGTGTTTGGGGCTAAGTGTGAGGAACTTGCAGCCTTGGGGGACTCCACCATCTCCTTCCCGGGCTGGTCTCATGCCTGTCCTCTCCCCAGGTCAGGATGGGGCTGGGACTGAGGGAGCCCCCGCCCCGCTTTGCTTCCCCACCTGCTCCCGACCCCCCGGGCTTTTCTGTGGGGCTGACTCGGGATGGCTGGTGGAGAAGGTGCTGCCTGTCCCCCACACCATGTGCTGGCTTTGTCCTCCTCATCCCATCCAAGACCCCCAGCCTCGGCACCCCTCTGTCTGCCCCACTCTCTGGGCCCCCTGCTGCGGTCTGGACTCAGCTTCCCTCCTCCTCCTCTCTCCTCTCTCCGTTTCCTTTTCTCTCCCTCAGGCCTCTGCTTTCCCGATTCTGCCACCTGGGCTGGCTCCTGGCTGGGACCCCTCTGTCCTGTCTGTCATCCCTCTCTCCGAGGGCCTCTCCCCCCAGCTGTGGCACGTCCCCTGCTCTCTGTGCATTTCCAGCACGGTCTCTGTGTCACCCCAACCCTCTGCTGCCTGCATCTCCCCTGTCTCCCTCCCTCTCCTGTCCTGTTGTTTCTGCTTACCCCAACATGCGCACATGCACACACGTGCAAAGACACATGGAGGCACAGGCAGGGGCTGGTGCAGACACGCAGCCCATACACGCAGCCCCCACACGCAGCCCATACACGCAGCCCACACACACAACCTATACACACAGCTCATACACGCAGCTCATACACGCAGCCCACACACGCAGCCCATACACTCAGCCCACACACGCAGCCCATACATGCAGCCCACACACGCAGCCCACACACGCAGCCCATACACGCAGCCCACACACGCAGCCCATACACTCAGCCCACACACGCAGCCCATACACGCAGCCCACACACGCAGCCCACACACGCAGCCCATACACGCAGCCCACACACACAGCCCATACACACAGCTCATACACGCAGCCCATACACGCAGCTCATACACGCAGCCCATGCAGTTGTTACTGCAGCAGTGGAGAGTCAGAGCCTGGCCCCAAGAGGAGGCAGAGGAAGGGGACTCCTTGCCCAGCCCCGATGTCCCCAGGCCTGCAGGCGCCTCATGGTGGGGTGGGGTTCCGGGCTGGGCAGGCTCCCCTGGTCCTGTGGCTCTGTCTTCTGAGTCTCAGGGGCAAGAGACCGCCTTGATGGGGCCCAAGCTTCCAGAATTCTGGCAGGAATCTCCAGCGTGCCCGACCAGTGCTGGTCCCAGGGCAGGGATCTGGAAGTGGGCACAGCCCTGAGAGCAGAGGGGTTGAGTCAGGGCAGGGGCAGCAGAGATGGCCACTCAGCACTGGATCTGAGGGCGGCCAGGTGGCCATGGGTCCTGCACCAGGACCACTGTGTGCAGCCTCAGAGGTGACCGAGCCTCCATGCCTGGGTCTAGCGCCGCCATGGATGTGGGGAGCCTCCTCGCCAGAGGTCCCAGGCCCTCTTCTCCACTGCTCTCTAGGTGCTGGTAGGAGCCCGACAGTCCTGGGTTTGAATCTCACCCCCAATCACTATCTGTGCAACTTTGAGGGGTGACTGACCCCCTCCCCCTCCCTAAGGGGATGATACAGCCACCTGCCCTCAGGACCCAGTGGGGCCTCCATATAGCCAGCCTGGGGGTGGGACAGCCCGGTGCTTCCAGGTGTGGCTGTAGAGTCAGCCCTGGGTTCAAGTCCTGACACTTTCGGTACAAGAAGGGGGCAGTGCTGGGGGTGAGCCTCCTCATCCTGTGTGCACCCAGGCCCTCCTCTGCAGCAGGGTCTGGTCTTGGCAGCCTTTCTCTGGGTTTGCACTGGGGTCAGAGCCCACACTGGATGTTTTGGGTTTGGGGGGTTCTGTCTGGTGGAGGGTGGGCCTCAGTGAGTTAGGTATTGGGGCCTCTCACTGGATGCCCGGGGCTCTCAGCCATTCTGCTGATGCCCGCTGAGTGTTGTCGGCCCTGCGTTGGAGTCTGGGCGAATTTCTGGACCCACGGAGCCTCTGTTTCTTCCTCCATAAAATGGGGATAACAACAGCACAACCCTCCCAGGTGTGAGGCTGCGCTAAAATCACCCTGGAATGCTCTGAGCTCAGCAAGTGCTGACGCTGAAATGGGAGTGGGGGTTGTTTGCTGTTTTATCTGCTGGGCAAGTCTTTAGGTATTCAGCCCTTCCCTCTGCCCTCAGCCCACCTGAAGTTTCTGCTCCAGAGCCCAGAGCTCATGGGCCCTGTTCCCCAGCTTTCTGTGCCCAGCAGAAGATGGGGTGGGGGAGCAAAGGGGTGATGGAGCCTGCACCCTCCCCAGGGCTGGAGGGGGGCCCCCCCACTGTGAGCAGGGCCCAGCCCCTCCCCAGCTCTGACACAGACCCCTGGACATTGGGAGGGTGCTCTGCTCCCTCAGAGATCTGGCTTTGCCCCAAGATTGGAAGCCAACCAAGGAGGGAGAGGCAGGGGCTCCAAGGGAGGCAGAATGTGGGGAGTAAGAGGGTCACTGCACCTCCATGAGCAGGGGACAGGGTGGGCTGGAAAGACCTGAGGCCACAGGGGCATCCTCAGAGTGCTATCCCCAAAGTCACGGTCTGTCTCAGCTCCAACAGCAAAGCCGGTCTTTCTCCTGTCTCCACCCCCTTCCTTCTCACGGTACCTGTACCTCTACTGACTTTATATTTGTTTGTTAATCCTCAGGCTCCCCCCAGCAGAATGTCAGCTCCTTGAGGGAAGGGATCTGGTCTCATTCTCTGCTGCATCCTCAGCACGGGGTAGGGCGCCTGGGACATTGAGGTATTCACCAACAGCTGTCAGGTGAATGAGTGAGTGAGTGAGTGAATGAATGAATGACTTCTGGGGCAGCTGGGGCTTGTGGCCTGAGAACACCATCTCCACCTGGCCCTTTCTAGACTTGGACAGAGGGCAGATGCTGACCTGCTCATTGATAGCCAGCCTGGGGGTGGGACAGGCTCCAGCCGTGGCTGTGGAGTCAGCCCTGGGTTCAAGTCCTGATGCTTTCAGTAGAAAAGGGAGCAGGGCTGGGGGCTGAGCCTCCCCACCCTGTGTGGGCCGGGGCCCTTTTGTGCAACAGGATGTTGTCTTGGCAGTCTTTCTCCTGGTTTGCACTGGGTTCGGGGCCAGCACTGAATGTGTCAGGTTTGGGGGTCACGGTACCTCAATGTCTTTCTCAAAGCCTCAGGCTGAGGGCCTTGTGAGACTAGTGCCCTCACTCCCTGCTGTGGTTTCCTTGGCTCAGCCCCCGGCCATTCTCCGGCACTGCCAATGGATCACTGTGTCCTCCCTACTCGCTCTCCCACCAAGAGATCCTTTGCATAGGCCATTCCCTCTGCTGCGAATGCCATTCCCACTGCTTTTTGCATGGCTGCTCCTGAGACCCCTCCCCTCCTCCGAGGCAGCCTCGCCTCCCTGCTGGGCATGCCCTGTGACTCCCTTCTGCCTTTGCACTTAGCCCTTAGCCCCGCCAGCGTGATCTCTCACATCACTGTGTTTCTCTTTGCAGGTCACCTGCCTGTCTCCTTGGAAAGTTAGCTCCATGCAGGTCCAGCCTGGGCTGCCCTGCCTGCCATTGCCTCCCCAGTGCCCTCACAGTGTACTCCATGGAAGGTACCAGAGCTTAGAGCAAGGCCTAGCACACAGGGCATGCGATGGTGAATGAATGGATGAACAAACAAGAGCATCAGTTTTGGGAGTAGACTGCCTGGGTTTGCATCCTCACCAGCTCTGACCCTTGGGCAAATTAGTTAACCTCTCTGGGCCTCAGTTTCCTCATCGATAAAATGGGGATGATCATAGTGCCTACCTCTCGGGGTGGTTATGTGGATTAAATGGTTTCAGGGAGTATTCGATATCTGCAAGTGTGTAACATACGAACATCACATGAGATTTTTGGGCATAACTGGGCAAATCCCAACTCTTGATGGGGTCTCAGGGAAGGGCATTCCTGGTGGAGGGAACGTGTTTTGAGGGGGGAGAGTAAGAGGGGAGGGGAGAGAGATGGACTGGCAGTGCCAGGAGTGGCCGTTGGGCTGAACATCCACAGAAACCAGCCAGGAAGAGGAGGCAAGCCAGGCCAGGGGGAAGCGGAAAGAGGAAGTGAACCAAAGCAGGCAGCGAGGCCTGGTCTCACAAGACACTCAGGGTGAGGCTTCGAGAAGGCCATGGAGGTACAGTGATCCCCCCAAACCCCAACCCCACCCCAGCTTCTCTTGTAGTCTTCCTCATCCCAGGAAATGGTACCTCCCATTGTTGATGGCACAGGAGTCAGGCTTGATTTTTTTTTGTTTGTTTTTTTTTTGAGACGGAGTCTCGCTTTGTCGCCCAGGCTGGAGTACAGTGGCGCAATCTCGGCTCACTGCAAGCTCCGCCTCCCGGGTTCACGCCATTCTCCTGCCTCAGCCTCTCCGAGTAGCTGGGACTACAGGCGCCCGCCACCACGCCCGGCTAATGTTTTTTGTATTTTTAGTAGAGACGGGGTTTCACCGTGGTCTCGATCTCCTGACCTCCTGATTCGCCCGCCTCGGCCTCCCAAAGTGCTGGGATTACAAGCGTGAGCCACTGCGCCCGGCCTGATGTTTTTCTTTCTTCCACGTCTGCATCTGATCCTTTCACAAATCCTGATGGCTCTACTTAAAATATATCCAAAACCCAGCCATTATCATCTGCACTGCTGCTGTCCCCAACCAGGCCACCGCCATCTCCCCTCTGGGCTCTATCAGCTCCCAGCTGAGAATTCTG
The DNA here is from genome assembly GCF_009828535.3 of Hylobates moloch. Lineage (NCBI taxonomy): Eukaryota > Metazoa > Chordata > Mammalia > Primates > Hylobatidae > Hylobates > Hylobates moloch. The sequence goes on from NW_026652294.1 coordinate 5,751,421, forward strand.
ATCAGTTTCCCCAGCTTCCCTCGGCTGCTTCAGTCTATTCTCACTCAAAAACCAGAGAGATTGTTTAAAAATACAAATCAAGCCTGGCGCTGGGGCTCATGCCTGTAATCCCAGTACTTTGGGAGGCCAAGTCGGGTGGATCGCTTGAGTCCAGGAGTTCGAGACCAGCCTGGGCAACATGGCGAGACCTCATCTCTACAAAAAATACAAAAATTAGCCAGGTGTGGTGACATGTGCCTATAGTCCCAACTACTCCGGAGGCTGAGGTGGGAGGATCGCTTGAGCCCAGGAGGTCGAAGTTGCAGGGAGCAAGATCACACCGCTGCACTCCAGCCTGGGTGACATAGCAAGGCCTTGTCTCAAAACACACACACACACACACACACACACACACACACAAGGCCTTGTCTCAACACACACACACACACACACACACACAAGGCCTTGTCTCAAAAAACACACACACACACACACACACACACACACACTGACCCTGGGCTCGCCCCTGCCCTCACCCTCCCTGGCTTCAGGTGTCCTTAAGGTCAGGACGCTGGGCACACCCACCCCAGGGCCTTGGCACCTGCTGTTCCAGGCTCCCTGTAGGCCTCACACTCTCCCTCCACCCAGGTCTCAGCTCCAGTGGCATCTCCTCACCTCCCTGGCCTCCTTGTCCAAACTCTAGCCCTCTTGTTCTCTGCTCTAGCCCCTCACCTTGCTGCCTGGATCCTAGTGTTGGCTTCCTGATTCTTTTCTCTTTCCCAGAAGGTCAGCCTTGAAAAGGCTGGAACTGGCTGGGCGCGGTGGCTCACGCTTGTAATCCCAGCACTTTGGGAGGCCGAGGCGGGCGGATCACGAGGTCAGAAGATCGAGACCACGGTGAAACCCCGTCTCTACTAAAAATACAAAAAAAAATTAGCCGGGCGTGGTGGCGGGCACCTGTAGTCCCAGCTACTTGGAGAGGCTGAGGCAGGAGAATGGCATGAACCCGGGAGGCGGAGCTTGCAGTGAGCCGATGTAGCGCCACTGCACTCCAGCCTGGGTGACAGAGCGAGACTCCGTCTCAAAAAAAAAAGAAATGGCTGGAACTTGGCTTTGCTGTTCAATGTCTCCTGGTGCACAGAAGAGTGCCTGGCAAGAGTCTGTTCTCATAAATATTGATTGGACAAAAGAATGAATGCTAACTATGACTATTATTACCAATATTGCTTGGCAAAAGCGAGAGGAAGAGAGATTGAGAGAGGGTTGATGTAATTATGTCTAATAAGAAAAAGCAACAACAAACAGTGGCCTGCTCCCGCCTAGCTTCCGTCAAAGACCAAAGACCAGTGGGCTTCCTGTCCTCCGGGCTCTGTCTTCCTGCTGCCATGGTTACCACGCTCCGTGGACTCCAGAAGAAAGGCCAGGCCAGGCTGACTCTGTGGTTCTGCCTAGCTTCCTTGGGTAGCCCAGGACCTAGTAGAGAAAGATCCCATCCAAAAACAGCTGGCTTCCGCGGTCTTATCTCCATAGTGCCCAGATGGAGGGAGAAGGGAGGTACTTGCTGTTCTTCTAGAAAATATGGTCCAGACTCACTCTGCATTTGTGGAGGACCTGGTCATGCTCTGGGCAACTCAGAGACGTGCGGCTCATGGTCCCTACCCTCCAGGAGGTTTCTGGCAGCAAGGAGGGGCCAGAGACAACCACTGACTTAGCTGTGTATAAAAATAGCAAGGGCTTGCACATGACATGGAAAAGTCAGGTGCGGAGGAGCGGGAAGAGCTCTCTCACCCATACCTGCCCCAGCCTCGCAGTCCACTCGCCCCGATGCACGCCCTCCTGGCTGAGGCGGCTGGGATCCCATGTCTCCACCGGGTGCCATCCCAGACTCCCAGAGGCCTGGGGCTGAGCCGCTCCCTCCACAAACCCAGGTCTCAGCCAGTGGCTGGCAGAGATGAGAGGGCTAGCCCAGACCTCCCCGCTGGCAGCTGGCAGAGCTTCAGAAGGGTGCAGAAAGGACACTAACTTGGTAATAGCATCCTGGGATCATCTTTCTCACCTCTCTGCTCCTTCAGTTGACAATCCAACTCTGCTCTCCATTGCAGAGAACAGACTCCGGACTCCCAGAGAGACTATGAACTGACCACTGCAGCCCAAGGAGCAGCTGCAGGGTTTAGGGGTCCAGGGCTGAGGCCTAGGACCATCACCATGGCGGTCACTGTCATCTCCATGACTACACTCATCACCTCCATGACCAACTGCCATCACCTCCATCATCACCACTGTCGTGAGGGAAATTGTGTCCCCCCAAAAAATAGGTTCGGCCGGGCATCGTGGCTCATGCCTGTAATCCCAGCACTTTGGGAGGTCGAGGTGCATGGCTCACCTGAGGTCAGGAGTTCCAGACCAGGCTGGCCAAAATGGTGAAACCCCGTCTCTACTAAAAATTCAAAAAATTAGCCAGGCGTAGTGGCAGGCCCCTGTAATCCCAGCTACTCGGGAGGCTGAGGCAGGAGAATTGCTTGTATACAGGAGGTGGCGGTTGCAGTGAGCTGAGATCATGTCATTGCACTCCAGCCTGGGCAACAAGAGCAAAATTCCGTCTCAAAAAAAAAAGATAAAAGACAAAAATGTTAGGTTCAAGTCCTAAGCCCAGTCCCTCAGAATGTGGCTTCGTGTGGTCTCTACAGAGGTAACGTAACTAGGTTAAGGCGAGGTCATTGGGGAGCCCTAATCCAGTAAGACTGAGGTTCCTAGAAAAAGGGGAAAGGTGAACAGACACACAGAGCGAAGATGATGCGAAGATGGAGGGCGAGAGGATGGGAGGACTGGAGGACAGGAGTGATGCGGCCACATGCCAAGGCTGCCGGAAGCTGGAGTAAGGCCTGGGACCGAGGCTTCCCTGGGGCCTTCAGAGGCAACATGGCCCTGCCCACGCCCTTACAGTGGACCTCGGGCCTCTGGAACTGTGAGGCGGCTCTAGCAAGTGAATATAACCACCATCAGCATCACCACTACCATCATTATCATCACCCCATCCTCATCCTCATCAACACCCCCCGTATTCGTTTGTATAACCACCATCAGCATCACCATCACCATCATTATTATCACCCTGTCCTCATCCTTATCCTAATCCTCATCCTCATTCTCAACACCCCTGTATTCATTTCCTTCCTTACGGCTGAGGAACACATCACTACAAACGTGGTGGCTTAAAACAACACAGATGAGTCTCTTGCTGTTCTGGAGGCCAAAAGTCTGAGATTGAAGTCAGCAGGGGGATGCTCCCTCCCCAGGCTCGGGGAGGACCCTTCCTGCTACTTCCAGTGTCTGGCAGCTCTAGGTGCTCCTTGGCTCGTGGCTGCATCGCTCCACCCTCTGCCTCTATCTACACACGGCTTCTCCTCTTCTGTGTAATCTAGGCACTTGTGATGGCATTTAGGCCCCACCTGGGTAATTGAGGGTGACCTCCTCCCAAGATACATAATGACATCAACAAAGACCCTTTTCCCAAATAACATCACATTCACAGGTTCCAGGGATTAGGGCATGGACATATTAGGGGAGGTGGGTGTGCACCATTTAACCCACTACAACAACCAGCACCACCACCAGCATTGCCATGGTTGCCAGCATCAGTTAAGTTCTAGAAAGTACCAGGTCAGTCCAGGGGCCTCACCTGCATCATGGCCTTTCTTCCTTAAGACAAACTCAGAGCAGGCTCTGTTATTTATTTTTTTATTTTTATTTTTATTTTTATTTTCTAGATGGAGTCTTGTTCTGTTGCCCAAGCTGGAGCACAGTAGTGTAATCTCTGCTCACTGCAACCTCTGCCTCTCAGGTTCAAGTAATTCTCTTGCCTCAGCCTCCCAGGTAGATGGGATTACGGGTGCCTGCCACCACGTCCGGATAATTTTTGTATTTTTAGTAGAGATGGGGTTTCACCATGTTGGCTAGGTTGGTCTTAAACTCCTGACCTCAAGTGATCCAGCCACCTTGGCCTCCCAAAGTGCTGGGATTACAGGCATGAACCACCATGCTCGGCCCAGGGTCTGTTATTATCCTCATTGCTTAACACATAAAGAAGCCAAGGCTCTGTGAGAAGAACTTCACTTAGAAGTATTTGAAAGCTGGCAGTCTGGCATCAGTGGCCCCTGCCTAACCATGGTTGCCCTGCCCCCAGCCCCAAACTTGATCATACAGATAATTCCACAGATGAAAGAGTGGGGTGACCAGCACCTGAATGGGAGGCACAGCGCTATGGTCCCATCTAGGCTCTACCACCAGCTGGTGACGCATCTTAGCCCCATCTCCTTCCCCTTTCTGGGCCTCAGTTTGCCCAACTGTAAAACAAGACGGGGGGTAGTTGGTCTGGGTAATCTCCAAAGTCCTCCCAGATCTGGGGTTCTGCAACGCTGGGTGTCTACTGTCATTTCTGTCGCAAGCACTGCCCAGGGCCCTGACTCTCACATCAGCTAAACCCTCTAAACCCACCAGCAGCTGCCAGCGAGTTCTGCTTGGACTGTCAGCCTGTGGGGTGAGTGCTGGTGACTGGGAGTGGAGGGAGGTATCGGCTTGCCTGATGCCTGCCAGTATCTCAGGGCTGGGAACCTCTGTCTTATACTCTACAAGACCTGGGGTAGGGGTGGGGGTGGGGGTGGGGTAGGGGTGGCAGATGCTCTTTCTTCTTGGAACCCTGACTTTTGGTTCACACATTCAGGAGGCGCTGTGCAGCTGCGAGCGGCTGGTACTGGGAACAGGGCTGAAGATTGCCTCCGTGACCAAAGGCTAACCGCATGCCCTTGGAAGAGAAGAACAAAAAGAAAACATGAAACAGGCTGAAGGGGTCTCTGAAAGTTGTTTCCAAAACCTGGGTTGTTCACTAGGAGTTGTTTGTAAGTATAAATATTTTTTTATTTTTATTTTTTGAGACAGAGTCTTGTTCTGTCACTCAGGCTGGAGTGCAGTGGCACAATCTTGGCTCACTGCAACCTCTGCCTCCCAGGTTCAAGTGATTCTCATGCCTCAGCCTCCCGTAGCTGGAATTACAGGTGTGTGCCACTACGCCTAATTTTCGTATTTTTAGTAGAGCCTGGGTTTCACCGTGTTGACCAGGCTGGTTTTGAACTCCTGGCCTCAAGTGATCCTCCTGCCTCAGCCTCCCAAATTACTGGATTACAGGCAGGCTGCGCCTGGCCAATATATATATATTTTTTAATCCATGTTATGGTGTTCACTGCAGAGGCCTTTTTCCTCTGGCTTCCCTGTCCAGAGCAGCAACTGTTTGCATTTGAGCTGATAATGTTCAAGAGCTGAATTAGGGAGAGAATAATAAACTTTAATTAGCAGGATGAGATTAACATCCCAACAGGGGCTTGGGGTGGGGGGCGTCCTTCAGGCCCATCTGATCCCAGCGGAGACCTCCCCACAAGCCCCCCAATCCTGGGACACTGGAAGCCAGGCGCCTTTGAGGGTGGAGGGAGGCCACCCGCCTCCCCACCTGGCCAGAAATCGCACGCCCCGGCAGCCCGCCCTGGCTTGGTTCAGCAGGGCCCAGAATGTCCTGGTCTTTATCCGGTTCAGTTTTAAGTGCTTCCAACGGCAGCGGAGCTGTTCCACCACAGTCCCCAGGAAATTGGTCCGTGTAGGACCGAGCCTTCCCGAGAATGAAGTCATCTGTGCCGTTTTTATTTTTTGTTGCCTTTCTCCTACAACGCGAGAGTCACCGGGCCTCTGCAGTCCCTCCCCGCGCCAACGCGCCCAGCCGCGGGGCCGGGCCGGGCTGGCGGGGGAAGGGGCGAGGAGCAGGGCCCCAGGGTGCACGGTCGCCCGACGCCCCCTGCCCGGGCACCCGCCCTCCGCAGCCTGAAGGTGAGCTCCTGGGGGAGATGCCCGCGCCCGCGCCCGCTCCGCAAACAATAACAGTAAATAACGCTCCCTTGTCAACATAATAAAAACAGAAACGGTTACAATGGGTTTTTTTTTTTTCTTTTTTTTTTTTTTGAGACGGAGTCTTTCTCTGTCCCCCAGGCTGGAGTGCAGTGGCGCGATCTCGGCTCACTGCGAGCTCCGCCTCCTGGGTTCACGCCATTCTCCTGCCTTAGCCTCTCCGAGTAGCTGGGACTACAGGCGCCTGCCACCATGCCCAGCTAATTTTTTTTGTATTTTTAGTAGAGACGGGGTTTCACCATGGTCTCGATCTGCTGACCTCGTGATCCGCCCGTCTCGGCCTCCCAAAGTGCTGGGATTACAAGCGTGAGCCACCGCGCCCGGCCGCCAGTGGCACTTCTTTTTCTTTGAGATGAAGTCTTGCTCTGTGGCCCAGGCTGGAGTGCAGTGGCACGATCTCAGCTCACTACAACCTCCCGAGTTCAAGTGATTCTCCTGCCTCAGCCTCCCAAGTAGCTAGGATTACAGGTGCATGCCACCAGACCTGGCTAATTTTTGTATTTGTAGTAGAGATGGGGTTTCACCATGTTGGCCAGGCTTGTCTTGAACTCCTGACCTTATATGATCTGCCTGCCTCAGCCTCCCAAAGTGCTGGGATTACAGGCATGAGCCACTCCAGTGTCACTTTTTGTTGAAGTGTGACACATACACAGAAATGCATCCTAGGTGTTCAGTTCTGTGAACCTTTACAAAGGGAACTCATCTGTAATACCCATTTCCAAATCAAGAATAGAATATAGCGAGCTCCCCAGAAGCCAGGGAGGACCAGTTTTTACAGAATATAAGGCAGCCAACAGGCCAGCTTGTCCCTCTGCCATTTTGTGTGTCCTCTTGCAGCCAGCAAGGGGAGTCCAGAGGGGAAGAGGCTGGAGCAGCGACCCCCAGCACTGGCCTCCAGCCCTCCCGCCCTGCCTCTCCTCACCATCAGGCCAGCGGAGGGGCTACCCACCGCCTCCCCTGTCACCAAGGAGACCTTGTTCTGGATCCTGAGGACACCTCTAGAATCCAATCTGGGGAGCCAGGAAAGCTGGGAGAGGGAGAACACAGAGCCTCTTTGAGCCGCTTGTTGGACACCGCCCAAGGTCTCACGGCTTGGAAGGGAAGACTTGAACCCAGGGCTGTCTCCACCAAAACCCACAGCCACTACAGCAGTGCAGGTCATTGTCACCATTTTACAGAATAGGAAACTGAGGCTTAGAGAGGCCAAGAACAAAGCCAGACCTCCAAAGCAGGACTTCTGCATGCAACACCCATGGGCGAACAGGAAGACACAGGCTTCCAGCCGAGGGGCTGGACTTGACCCTGTCCCTCTGCGATCGAATGCCTTCTGTGTTCCCCCACCCTCAGGAAGGAGTGTAACCTCCTTCGCAGCACCCAAGCCCACCACGGCCTGGCCCTGCCGGCCTCACTGTCTTCACCTGTTCTCCAGCATTCTCTGCCTCCAGCACACCAGCCTTTCTCCATTTCTGCCATGCTCAGAGTTCCTTTTGAACTTGGGCCTTGGCCCATGTCGTTCCCCAGCAAAGGCTGCTCTTCCCTGCCCCTGCCATATCCTACCTTCAAACGTCGCTGACTCTGGGAGTCTTCCCTGGTGACCTACCCACCCCAGCACACTTATCCTGTCAGTCCCCTTGAATGCCCCCCAAGGTGTAAGTGCACGGCCATACAATGGTTTGCTTAATACGCATCTATCTCTGAGAGAACTGGGACAGGGGCCGTCTTGTCCTCAGCTGTATCTGCTGTGCCCAGCACAGTCCTGGCACACAGTAGGTGCTGGATGAAGATGTGCTGAGGGCCGGGCGTGGTGGCTCACGCCTGTAATTCTAGCACTTTGGGAGGCTGAGGTGGGCAGGTTGCCTGGGCTCAGGAGTTAGAGACCAGCCTGGGCAACATGGTGGAACTCCATCTCTGCTAAAACACAAAAAACATTAGCCAGGCGTGGTGGTGCACACCTGTAATCTCAGCTATTCAGGAGGTGGAGGCAGGAGAATCACTTGAACCCAAGAGGTGGAGGTTGCAGTGGGCTGAGATTGCACCACTGCACCCCAGCCTGGGTGACAGAGGGGCTCTTTCTCAAAAACAAACAAACAAAAATATTCTGAGACTCTGAGATGCATGAGGCTGTGGCTGGCAGGCAGAGGGGAGCCCCAAGGAGCCTTGAGGGACATAAGACCCAATACCATCTCCATAGGAGGCCTGGGGAGGGGCAGGGCCTTGTTCAAGGTCACACACCACCTAGCGGAGCCTCAGGATTGGAACTCAAATCCCCTGCTCTCCAGCCTGCAGCCTCCCTCCCAAACGCAGCCTAGTGCTGGGAAAGGAGAGGGTGGCAGGCTGGCTCTGAGCAAAGACCCTCTCCTTCTCCTCTTTGCGTCCCTCTCCTTCCCCTGCCTCTCCCCACTCTTCCTCTCCAACCAGGAGGCTGCCGAGCCAATGGCTCAGCCAGGGCTGGGGAGCCCTGACCTGACCCCCTCCTCCGTCCACCCAGGCTCTACCATCTGTATGCACCACTCTGCTAAGACCTCCCAAACCTCCGTATCCCCGCAGCCTGACAGGGCTGCAGGTGCCAGCACTGACCTCCCTCTGCTCCTGTCCCTCCCCTTCCGCAGGCACCCCCCCACACACACACAACTCCGACACCTCCAGCCGGGTTCTGGGGTCCTCCTGGGCCACCTGCTTACTGTGTGTCCCTGGACACGGCATCTCCCCTCGCTGAGTTACTTTCCTCATTTGTAAAACGGGGATATGACCCGTCTCCTAGAGTGACTGGGAAGATCGGTGGTATCAACGCAAACGACAGCCCGGCAGCTTCCAGGCGAACTCACTTCTCAGGACGCCTCTCCTGCTGTCTTCTCAAAGAGGTGGACGAAGCTACCACCACCCGGTTTACAGATGAGGAAACTGAGGCTCAGGGACATCTGGAAACCATTCCCGGCAGCTGGGCTTCGAACCCAGGCCTGCAAGGACAGGGCTGGATCCCGCCCCCGGCCCTGCTCCTTCCTCCCCCGGGGCAGGATCCGGCCGTGCCAGACGCTCGATGACAGCCCCCGCGGGGGAAGCCCGGCTGGGAGAGGAGAGGGCAGCGGGCGGGGGCGCCTGGCCGCGTGGGGTCGGCCGCGGGTCGATAAGGCGGCGGGATGAATGGGAGAGGGGAGCGCGGGCCGGAGGGTGAGGGAGGAGGGGAGGAGGGGAGGAGGGGAGGAAGGGAGGAGGAGAGGAGGAGGGAGAGGCCCGAGCAGGGGGGGGCCCGCCCCCGCCGCTCCCGCTGCCCCCCCGGGTCCCCGCCCCACCCAGCGGGCCCAGCTGGGTCTGCAGCCGTCAGCGCCAAGCGCGGCCCCGCGGCCCCGCCGAGGGATCGATAACTAATTTCATCGCGGCAGCCGCCCCAGTTTTTCCCCAATAATTGCGCGCCGGCAGCTGCAAGCGAGGCCCCCAGCCCGGTGCGAAGCCCCTCCCGCGCCGATCAATTGACACCGCCACTGGGCGACGGGAAAACTCATTTTTCTTTCTCTCCCCGGCTCCGGGCGGGCGCGAGCTGAGCTCTGCCAAGGGCCGGGGGCTGTGCGCGGCCGGGGCGGGGAGGGAGGGCAGGGCCCGGGGAGGGGGCGCGGACGCGGGTTTGGGAAAGAGGCTTGCGAGGAATCCGAGGAGGCGGGGTGCCTCAGTTTCTCCACGCTACCACAGGGGCGTGGCCGAAGGCCTCAGGGACCTGGGGTGCGGGTGGGGCAGTCCTGGCCCCTCTTAGCTGTTGGGATGGCAGACTGGCTGGTGGGAGGAAGGGCTAAGTCAGGCGCCGCGGCCTGGACGAGTGGGCTCGACTCTGGACTCCCACCAGGGACCACTGTGTGACGTTGCATCCGTTCCTTCCCTTCGTCTCTTCCTCTCCGAACCTCAGTTTCCCCATCTTCCGAAAGGGGACTGGCATATCCTGGGCAGGCAGATGGTGGATCAGAGGTAGTGAGGTGCCCACAAGGAAATGCTCCCGACAGGGTGGCTTGGAGGAAATCCTTCCTCAGCACTCATGGAGGCCCCCTGTGGGCCAGGCACTGTTGTAGGCCGTGGGGATGGGGACCGAGCAGTGGCCACAGCTGACAAAGCCCCTACCCTTGTGGAAGTGACATTCTACTGAGGCCATGGACGTACAGTACCCAAGTAAGCAGTGAAAAGATGGCACATGCCACGGAGAAAAATGAAGCAAGGTTGACAGGACAGGGTGTGCGGTGCAAAGGCAATGCAGCCCCAGGACCCACGGTGGGCCTCGCCCCAGGCCCTCCTTGCAAAGCTCTGAGCTGCTCACTCCCAAACTGCTGGTTGTTCAAGGTCATGGGAAACCTCCAGACTTGGCATTCTCCAAGGAGGGTGGGCAGGAGGAGGGAGAGCAAGAGAAAGGAGAAGCCAGGAGGTGGGGTGGGCCAGTCTCCCTCTGGGAGGGTCCGTAAGAGGGCCAGAGAGAGAGAGGGCTGGGGACTGGAGGGCACCAGGGGTGAGGGGGTACTGTCAGAGCTCCAGTGGACACGGTGTCCTGGAGGGTCAGGTCAAGAGACACTTGGGCTGCTGGCTGGGCTCCAGCTGGGCCAGTGAGGCCCAGAGAAGGGCAGGGACTTGCCCAAGGCCACAGTACGTATGGGGGACACAGATGGGCTCCTAGGTCCTGCCACCAGGCACAGAGAAGGGCAAGAGAGGCCAGAGAGGAAAGGAGGAAAGAGACTGATGGAGCGGGTGCACCGTTCTGTTTAGAGGGGCCAGGAGCCCCAGTGTGCTTCCCAGAGGCCAGCTAGAGCTTCCCGGGAGCACTATGGGTGGTGCTGGGACTTCTACAGGACTCAGCATGACTCAAAGGGCCCTGGGGAATGCATTCTGTTCCCCAGTGCCCCACCCCCCACCTGCCAGAATGACAGAGGCTCCCCAATGGAGGTGAGTAAGCTGGGCAGGGGTGGTGACCCAAGGCTGCTGGGGAAGTGGGGTGTTCCAGGGCTGAGCAAACCTCCTGACTCTCCCCCTGCCTCGGTTTCTTCCTCTTAAAAATGGAGCTGGTGGGGCTGAGCGCCGTGGCTCATGCCTGTAATCCCAGCACTTTGGGAGGCAGAGGCAGGCGGATCACGAGGTCAAGAGATCGAGACCAGCCTGGCCAACATGGCGAAACCCCGTCTCTACTGAAAAATACAAAAATTAGCAGGGCATGGTGGCGCACGCCTGTATTCTGGAGGCTAAGGCACGAGAATCGCTTGAACCCAGGAGGCGGAGTTTGCAGTGAGCCGAGATCACACCACTGCACTCTAGCTTGGGCGACAGAGAGAGACTCTGTCTCAAAAAAAAATGGAGCTGGTGGTGAGGTGCTGAAGTTCTGTCAATCTTTCTTCCCTCCAAATTCCTGGCATGCCCAGCCCCACGTCTGGGTTGAGAGTAGTGACTCAGCAGAAAATGAAGGCTACTGCTGGCAACCAAATGAGGTTAGCGGGAGGACCGGCAGGACGCAGTGGGCTGGGATTCCAAACAGCGCATAGTTAGGTCTCACCCGCCTGTAGCCCCATCTATCCAACCACTTAACATTTACTCATCTTTCAGCAAATATTTAGTGAAGACCAACTATGTGAGGGGCACTATGGAGGGGAGTGGCTGTAAGGTCCCCCCTCTTCCCGGTATCCTTCCTTTCCCCGCAACCCGCATGTCTCCCTCCACCTTCATTTTCTTTTGGGGTATGGTCAAGGGAGGACTGGATGGGGAGTCAGGAACAGACTCAGGCCCGCTGGTGACCTAGGCAGGCCCCTTGCCTTCTCTGTGCCTTGGTGGACCAATGGTCTTTAGTGGACTCCGTGTCCTTCCTGAGAGAGGAGGACCCTGGATTAACAGTAGCTCTGGGCCGGGGACCTCATCCCCGGATCTCATTCAGTCCCCATAAAGTGAGATGAAGGAATAGAGACCAAGACTCACCGAGGGTCCCATAGCCAGGAGGGGAAGAGGGCAGAGCTCAGGTCTGTCTGACACCAGAGTCCTGCCCGCTTGTCTGAGCTGGAGGGGAAGGAGTGCCCGTCAGGAGAAACTTTCAGATCCTGGATAGATCCGGGATGTGGGGTAGGGACTAAGGTGCTCAGAGTCCCCTTGTCCTGCCCCTCAGTTAGTGGCTTTGACCACCAGCCATCTCAGAAAGGCTTCTGTTGGTCAGAGAAGCAGCTGCCCCAGAAGGCCATGCAGAGTGACCTTGGCTTCCTCGATGTTCCCTGGGCCAGCACAGGCACAGAACAAGCCTCCTTTTGTAAAGAGACTTGCACTCACTGGGTCAGCAGTGAGGCAGGGAGGACAGCCTCAGCTACGAGCACAGGTTTTTTAAGGCTGGTCCCCAACCCAGCTCTGCTGCCTGCTAGCACTGGGCCCCTGGGCAAGCTGCCTCCTCCCCTGAGCCTCAGGCTTCCCATCTGTAAAATGGGCACAGTGGCAATTCGGTAGACCCACTGTGCTAGATCCTGTGCTGAGCCCTCCCTGTATCTGCACACTGAGCCCTGCGAGCAGCACCCCCCTCTTCTATAACCCTTGTTCTTCTAGTCCTCGCCTCGGAGCCCAGCCATGGCAGCGGTTCTGCGCCACCTGACAGATCTCCATGCCTCCACTACATCCAGAATGTAGCTCTGAATGCCCCATCTGGAGATATGGGATCCTGCCCACCCCGGCCCCAGACCAAGGGACACGTTTATGGCGAGGGAGGATCCCAATGGGCACATGAGCGTGATGCCCACCAGTCTCACCCTGGAGCCTGGGCCTGATGGAATGTAGGGGCAGCCAGCTTGTGCCACATCCCGAGCACAGAGCCAACAGCCAGTCCCAGGTACTGCATCCCCAGAAGCTGGAACACATGGTCCAGGGACAAGTTGTAGAAATAGGATTGCCCGACCGGGCACGGTGGCTCACGCCTGTAATCCCAGCACTTTGGGAGGCCGAGGCGGGGCGGATCATGAGGTCAGGAGATCGAGACCATCTTGGCTAACACGGTGAAACCCCGTCTCTACTAAAAATACAAAAAATTGGCTGGGCGCGGTGGCGGGCACCTGTAGTCCCAGCTACTCGGGAGGCTGAGGCAGGAGAATGGCGTGAACCCGGGAGGCAGAGCTTGCAGTGAGCCAAGATAGTGCCACTGCACTCCAGCCTGGGTGACAGAGCAAGACTCCATCTCAAAAAAAAAAAAAAGAAAAAGAAAGAAATAGGATTGCCCGCCCCCCCCAGCATGCCCCAGTGACCTCCTTGTGGATTTGTGCTTCTTGTCCCTGCAACTTTAGGTTTGTCAGATGAGAGGCCCCAGCTATCTGGGACAGGGGAGAGGGGAGAGGGGGCAGGGGAGAAGGGAAGTAGGGGAGGGCTCCACTGGGCACAGCGTGGATCTCATTGAACTCAAATCTGTGACTACATCTGTCACACTGGGGCCTTTGTGCCAGGGACCAGGGCCAACATGTAAAGAAAGGGGTTCCCACTGAGGCGGGGTTCTAAGCTCTTCTCGGTCACCCTCTAGCATGAAGTCTTTGCAGGTACTGCAGATGCCAGCACCTCAAAGGGGCCTCTGATGGGTGCACCCAGTGGGGGTCAGGGACGGGGCTGAATGCTGCAAGGCGGGGACTGTGTGTTGAGAAGCTCGCCTGAATGGCTTCAGACCTCTTAGCTTCACCTAATCCAGGCCCAGCTGCAGTAAACAGACCTCGCAGGCCGCGACAAGCTCCATGCGGCAGTAGGCTGACAATGGCCTGCCATAGGCCCCTGTGCTTGCCTCTCACTTCCAGTCCGGGGCTTTGCTGATGCCACAGTGTGGGATCCCCCCACCTCCGCCCCTCCACAGTAACCCACTCAGCAGTTACACACACTCAACTGCAAGTGCAAAGGCATGAACACCCTACAGGACAACGCTTCCTCAAAGGCAGCAGAGCCCTGGAAGCAATGGTCCCTCCTTTCTTCCCCTGGGCGGATGGTTCTGAGATGCATTTTGTAAGGCAGCTCCGGTGATCCTAGGGGATCTGGCACCCCGGCTTCCATAATGGTGAACTCAGCAATGCACGTTTGCATTGCCTTTTTTTTTTTTTTTTATACAGTCTTGCACTGTCACCCAGGCTGGAGTGCAGTGGTGTGATCTCGGCTCACTGAAACCTCCATCTCCCAGGTTCAAGTGATTCTCCTGCCTCAGCCTCCCAAGTAGCTGGGATTACAGGCACCCGCCACCACACCCGGCTAATTTTTGTATTTTTAGTAGAGACGGGATTTCGCCATGTTGGCCAGGCTGGTAATTTTTGTCTCTTTACTAGAGGCGGGTTTTGCCATGTTAGCCAGGCTGGTCTCTAACTCCTGATCCCAAGTAATCTACCCGCCTCAGTCTCCCAAAATGCTGGGATTACAAGCGGAGCCACTGTGCCTGGCCTTTGCATTGGTTTTCTTGCTGCTCCTGTTTTGCTCTCCCCCTCCCCATCCCTCACTCTTGCCCCTGGGAATAGTCATCCCAAACAAGCTCCAAGTTCAACAGCCTTTCTTTGAGGCCTGCTTGCAGGGAGCCCAAAACAAAGCAGATGTTACAGGCTGAATTGTGCTCTTCCAAATTGATACGTTGAAGTCCTAACCCCAGGCCCTCAGAATGTGTCTGTATTTGGAGATAGGGTACTATGGTCTGAATGTTTGCATCCCACCAAAATTCAGGTTGGAACCTAATCTCAAATATGATGGTATTATGAGGTGGTGGCATTGGAGAGGTGAGAGGCTCTGCCCTTACTGATAAGATTAATGTCTGTATCAGTCTATTCTCAAATTTCTGTGAAGAAACACCTGAGACCAGGTAATTTATAAAGAAGTTTGATTGGCTCACGGCTCTGCAGGCTGTACAGGAAGCATGCTGGCGTCTGCTCAGCTTCTGGGGAGGCCTCAGGAAGCTTCCAATAATGACGGAGGGTGAAGGGGGAACAGGTGTCTCACATAGCCAGAGTGGGAGCAAGAGAGAGTTGACAGGGAGGTGCCACACACTTTTAAACAACCAGATCCCACAAGAACCCACTCAGTATCAGAAAGACAGCACCAAGTCATGAGGGATCCATCACCGACCAAACACCTCCCATCAGGCCCCATCTCCAACTCTGGGGAGGCTGAGGCAGGAGAATCGGTTGAACCTGGGAGGCAGAAGTTACAGTGAGCCAAGATTGCACCATTGCACTCCAGCCTGTGCGACAGAGCCAGACTCTGTCTCAAAGAAAAAAAAAAAACATAAAAAAGAAAGAAATCATGGAGCACCTATTACCCTTCTTGCACAGGTTCCTGGGGAGCTCAGAGCCTATCTTTTGCAAGTGTCCTGAGCCTCTTGCAGGCCTTTCATGTGTGTTTCCTTCCTGGCTTCCTCCTATTTTTCTCACACCTCTGAACCTGCTGTCAGGTGAAGAATCAAGGTGGGCCCAAAATGTAAGAGCTCATGAATTTGATGGTGTTGGGGTGGCCTGGACAGTCCAGCCCTCAGGGGTGGGGAGCTGGGCAGAGAGGAAGGAGGGCATTCCAGGGGCCGGGGCCAGAAGCAGAGGGACTCCAGGCCCAGAGTAGGATTTCCAGGCTGAGGAAAGAGAGGCCGTGGGTGGGCAGAGGGTCCAGACCAGGACAGGGACAGAGGGTGTATCCGGAGGATCAGCCAGAAATAGCTCCCTCCAGAAAGCAGGCAATGAGTTAGGGGTTGAGCTGCAAGGAGGAAGGGGAGGAGGGAGAGAATGGAGGGACTGGTGTCCAGTGAGACGACTCCTCCTATCCTGGCCTATTTCCCCAGGGGACACCCCTGGGAGGCTGTGATCCTGTCCTCCAGGCTACTTTCCCACTGGTGCCAGGATTCCCCCAGCGCCACACTGAGAACCCAGGAGAAGCATCACATTATATGAGAGATAAGAAATGAAGAGAGGGGGCAGGATTTCTGGTTGACAAAGGATATTTATTGAGGGTTTACTGGGTACAGGAGAAGGGCTGGATGGCTTGGGATGCAGAGAGAGACCCCTCCCCTGGGATCCTGCAGCTCCAGGTCCCTGTGGGTGGGGTGGGGGCTGGGAACCTATGAACAGTCTGCAGGGGCCACTGTCTTCTCCACGGTGCTCCCTTCATGCGTGACCTGGCAGCTATAGCTTCTGCGGGACCTCCACTGCTCGGGCGTCAGGCTCAGGTAGCTGCTGGCCGCATACTTGCTGTTGCTCTGTTTGGAGGGTGTGGTCATCTCCACGCCCTGGGTAATGGGGGTACCATCTACCTTCCAGGTCACCGTCAAGCTTCCCGGATAGAAGTCATTCATGAGACACACCAGTGTGGCCTTGTTGGCTTGGAGCTCCTCAGAGGACGGCGGGAACAGAGTGACCGAGGGGGCTGCCTTGGGCTGAGCTGTGTGGACAGAGGAGGGGGTGAGAGATGGCAGAGGCAGTGTGGGGTGTTGTGGAGCGCCTCTCTCTCTCTAAAGTCTCTGGGAGGGTTCATGGTGTGACCGTCTGGTCCACCCAGGGCCTCTCCTTCCCTCCTCATTCCCTCCTTTCCACTGGAGCCCTCTGGAGAGCAGACAGCCCCATGCCGTCTTAGGAGCCCTTCCCAAGTCACCTTTCCCAGATGTCCTGGCCCAGCCCTTTCCTCTGCAGCCTCGGTTTCCCCGTGTGTACCCAGGGCAGGCTGTGCTCCCTCCTTCCTGGTTTCTGGAGTCTGAGTTTGGAATCTAGGGGTCTCCCCAACAGCACACAAAACTGACCTGGCAGGGTGTGGGGAGGCACAAGCCTGGCATGGCCTGGAGCTTCCTGTCCCCTGGGGCACCAGGCTGTGCCCCAGCCTGGCCCACTCAGCTCTCCCGGTGAAGCGTGGGTTTCACCCAGACACACCCTGGAGCTCTGCCGTCGCCCCTGTCCCCACCAGCCCTACCACAGGATCCTTCACAGCAGCTGGGTTCTTGGGGCTGCTCCCCCAGACTCTGGGGCACCGCAGCCCCCATGCCCACCCCAGCAGCCTCTGATGCCCCTGGACTTCACCTGGCGATCGTGAAGTTCTCTGCACCCCCGTTTACTCCCCGTTAGTCACCTTCTAAGTCTAAGGTGCCCTTCCTCAAATGAAGGTGGGAGGTTGACCCATGAACAGAGAGACACCAGGTCCCAGAGGTGACAGGGCTCCAGGGACAGCCACATCTCTGCCCTAACAGACCGTCTCCTTTCTGGTGACTGTCCTGGGACAGCTGGGCTCTGGGACTTCACCCAGTCTCACCTGTCCCTGTGTCTACATGTCCTCAAGACCCAGCACAGGCCACAGAGCTGCAGCCTAGACCCAGAGCCCTCTCTGTGCCCTCCATTGGTCTCCCCTGGGGGTGACCCCTGTGTCCCCAGGCCCCCGTGTGGCCCTCCCAGGCTGGATGGGCATCCAGCCCTCAGCCTAGACCCTGGGGTCTCGGGGACTGTCTCTAAGGCCACTGCAGAGCCCCTCATCAGAACCAGCCTCTGTCCCTCATTCAGACATCTGCCCCGGGAGAGGGGAGGAGCCCTGACCCCGCCCAATCCCAGCCCAGGCCCCGGGACCTGGCTGTGTCCCGCTGTTGGAACCTGAAGGTGGCTGCTCCCACTGTGGGGGCCCTTCCTGCCATTATCCCGAGACTAACGCATCTCCTCCAGGCCCCATGGACAAAGGTAGGAGTCAGTGCTTAAGGCTGGGAGGGCAGAGGGGAAGAAGCCCCAGAGAGAGAAAACACATTTTCCAGAGATAGGAGAGGGTGGGACAGGCTGGGAAGTTAGAGCTACTTACTTAAAACAGTGAGCTGGGTCCCGCTGCCAAACACATGCGTCACTGAATTATGCTTGGATTGAAACCCCCGGGGCCAGCACCTGGGGCCAGTCCAGGAGCCACGCTGGAGCAGGAACCTGCTGGGTGTGAGGGGCACAGGGCTGCAGTGTGTAGTTTGTGACCTGGGCACAGGGCAGGGGGGTGGCCAGTATCCCAGTAGTGTCCCCCAGTAGTGTCTCTGTGCCTGTCCCTTCTCTGAGGCAGGGGCTGCCCACAGCCTTGGAGTCACCCCAGTGTGTGTCCCCCTCTCTGAAGCTGTTGGTACTGATGGCAACGCTGGGCCCAGTAGGTCCCAGCAACTCCCTGAGTGACACATCCCCTCAGGCAGCTGTGCGGTGTAGCTGAGGAGTCCTCAGCTAGCTCGGACCTGCCCAACCTCACTTGGCCCCATTTTAAGAGCCTCTGAAATCTGCCACAAGTGTCCCCAGTCAAGCCAGGCTGACTTCCTCCCTGGACCAGGCCACTGGGTCATTCCTGACTCAAGAGGAGACTCCTCTGCTTTTAGATCTATCCATGGAGATGCAGCCCAGTCCCACTTTGTTCATGAAGGCTTTTCTGATCTCTCAGATCACTCATTCCGTCTGTCCATCCATCTATATATTGTCCGTCTATGCATCTGTCCATCTATTCATCTGTCTTTGCATCCATCTATCATCTGTCCATTCGTCCATCCACCTACCTGTCCGTCCATCCATCTATAGATCCATCCTGTCTACCAGGCACTGTTTCATGTGCTGGGGACATGGTGTGGTCCCCCAGGCTCTCACCCCCATCTCTCCCAGGTCATGGCCAACAAGGCCCTCCTC